>NC_053027.1:141075703-141310288 GCF_003073215.2 Triticum urartu | reverse complement strand
CGCTTGGCGAAGCCCTGTTGGAATCCCGCTACTTCCACCACCACGCCGTCGTGCTGCTGGATCTCCATCAACCTCTCCTCCCCCCTTGCTGGATCAAGAAGGAGGAGACGTCGCTGCTCCGTACGTGTGTTGAACGCGGAGGTGCCGTCCGTTCGGCGCTAGGATCATCGGTGATTTGGATCACGACGAGTACGACTCCATCAACCCCGTTCTCATGAACGCTTCCGCGCGCGATCTACAAGGGTATGTAGATCCACTCCTCCCTCGTTGCTAGATGACTCCATAGATTGATCGTGGTGACACGTAGGAAAATTTTGAATTATTGCTACGTTCCCCATCAGTGGTATTAGAGCTAGGTCTATGCGTAGTTTCTATGCACGAGTAGAACACAAAGTAGTTGTGGGCGTTGATTTTGTTCAATATGCTTACCGTTACTAGTCCAATCTTGATTCGGTGGTATTGTGGGATGAAGCGGCCCAGACCGACCTTACACGTACTCTTACGTGAGACTGGTTCCACCGACTGACATGCACTAGTTGCATAAGGTGGCTAGCGGGTGTCTGTCTCTCCCACTTTAGTCGGATCAGATTTGACGAAAAGGGTCCTTATGAAGGGTAAATAGCAATTGGCATATCACGTTGTGGTCTTTGCGTAGTTAAGAACGTTCTTGCTAGAAACCCTTAGCAGCCACGTAAAACATGCAAACAATAATTAGAGGACGTCTAACTTGTTTTTGCAGGGTATGCTATGTGATGTGATATGGCCAAGAAGAATGTGATGGATGATATATGTGATGTATGAGATTGATCATGTTCTTGTAATAGGAATCACGGCTTGCATGTCGATGAGTATGACAACCGGCAGGAGCCATAGGAGTTGTCTTTATTTATTTATGACCCGCGTGTCAACATAAACGTCATGTAATTACTTTACTTTATTGCTAACCGTTAGCTGTAGAAGTAGAAGTAATAGTTGGCGAGACAACTTCATGAAGACACGATGATGGAGATCATGGTGTCATGCCGGTGACGATGATGATCATGGAGCCCCGAAGATGGAGATCAAAAGGAGCAATATGATATTGGCCATATCATGTCACTATTTGATTGCATGTGATGTTTATCATGTTTATACATCTTATTTGCTTAGAATGACGGTAGTAAATAAGATGATCCCTCACTAAAATTTCAAGAAAGTGTTCCCCCTAACTGTGCACCGTTGCGAAAGTTCGTCGTTTCGAAGCACCACGTGATGATCGGGTGTGATAGATTCTTACGTTCGAATACAACGGGTGTTGACGAGCCTAGCATGTATAGACATGGCCTCGGAACACATGCGAAACACTTAGGTTGACTTGACGAGCCTAGCATGTACAGACATGGCCTCGGAACACAAGAGACCGAAAGGTCGAGCATGAGTCGTATGGTAGATACGATCAACATGAAGATGTTCACCGATGTTGACTAGTCCGTCTCACGTGATGATCGGACACGGCCTAGTTGACTCGGATCATGTAATCACTTAGATGACTAGAGGGATGTCTATCTGAGTGGGAGTTCATAAGATGAACTTAATTATCCTGAACATAGTCAAAAGGTCTTCGCAAATTATGTCGTAGCTCGCGCTTCAGTTCTACTGTTTAGTTATGTTCCTAGAGAAAATTTAGTTGAAAGTTGATAGTAGTAATTATGCGGACTAGGTCCGTAAACTGAGGATTGTCCTCATTGCTTCATAGAAGGCTTATGTCCTTAATGCACCACTCAGTGTGCTGAACCTCGAACGTTGTCTGTGGATGTTGCGAACATCTGACATACACATTTTGATGACTACATGATAGTTCAGTGCGTAATGCTAAATGGTTTAGAATTAAGGCACCAAAGACGTTTTTGAAACATCGCAGAATATATGAGATGTTCCAAGGACTGAAATTGGGATTTCAGGCTCGTGCCCACGTCAAGAGGTATAAGACCTTCGACGATTTTCTTAGCCTGCAAACTAAGGGAGAAAAGCTCAATTGTTGAACTTGTGCTCAGATTGTCTGAGTACAACAATCGCTTGAATCGAGTGGGAGTTGATCTTCCAGATGAAATAGTGATGGTTCTCCGAAGTCATTACCACCAAGCTGCTTGAGCTTCGTGATGAACTATAATATATCAGGGACATATATGATGATCCTTGAGATATTCGCGATGTTTGACACCACAAAAGTAGAAATCAAGAAGGAGCATCAATTGTTGATGGTTAGTGAAACCACTAGTTTCAAGAAGGGCAAGGGCAAGAAGGGATACTTCATGAAACGGCAAATCAGCTGCTGCTCTAGTGAAGAAACCCAAGGTTGAACCCAAACCCGAGACTAAGTGCTTCTGTAATAAGGGGAACAACCATTGGAGCAGAATTACCCTAGATACTTGGTAGATGAGAAGGCTGGCAAGGTCGATAGAAGTATATTGGATATACATTGTGTCAATGTGTACTTTACTAGTACTCCTAGTAGCACCAGGGTATTAGATACCGGTTCGGTTGCTAAGTGTTAGTAACTCGAAATAAAAGCTACGGAATAAACGGAGACTAGCTAAAGGTGAGCTGACGATATGTGTTGGAAGTGTTTCCGATGTTGATATGATCAAGCATCGCACGCTCCCTCTACCATCGAGATTGGTGTTAAACCTAAATAATTGTTATTTGGTGTTTGCGTTGAGCATAGACATGATTGGATTATGTCTATCGCAATGCGGTTATTCATTTAAAGAGAATAATAGTTACTCTGTTTATTTGAATAATACCTTCAATGGTCTTACACCTAAAATGAATGGTTTATTGAATCTCGATCGTAGTGATACACATGTTCATGCCAAAAGATAGTAAAGATAGTACCACCTACTTGTGGCACTACCACGTAAGTCATATCGGTATAAAACGCATGAAGAAGCTCCATGTTGATGGATCTTTGGGCTCACTCGTTTTTGAAAAGTTTGAGGCATGCGAACCATGTCTATTGGTGTATATGCATGAAGAAACTCCATGCAAATGGACCGTTTGGACTCACTTGATTTTGAATCACTTGAGACATGCAAATCATACCACATGGGCAAGATGACTGAAAGCCTCGTTTTCAGTAAAATGGAACTACAAAGCAACTTGTTGGAAGTAATACATTTTGATGTGTGCAGTCCAATGAGTGCTGAGGCATGTAGTGGATATCGTTATGTTCTTACTTCACAGATGATTTGAGTAGATGTTGAGTATATTTACTTGATGAATCACGAGTCTGAATTATTGAAAGGTTCAAGTAATTTCAGGGTGAAGTTGAAAGATCGTCGTGACAAGAGGATAGAATATCTATGATATGATCATAGAGATGAATATCTGAACGAGTTTGCACAGAATTAAGACATTGTGGAAATTGTTTCACAACTAATACAGCCTGGAACACCATAGTGTGATGGTGTGTCCGAACATCATAACTGCACCCTATTGGATATGATGCATACCATGATGTCTCTTATCGAATTACCACGATAGTTTATGGGTTAGGCATTAGAGACAACCACATTCACTTTAAATAGGGCACCACATAATTCCGATGAGATGACACCGTATGAACTATGGTTTAGGGAAACCTAAGCTGTCATTTCTTAAAGGTTTGGGGCTGCGACGCTTATGTGAAAAAGTTTCAGGCTGATAAGCTCGAACCCAAAGTGGATAAATGCATCTTCATAGGACACCCAAAACAGTTGGGTATACCTCCTGTCTCAGATCCGAAAGCAATAAGGGATTGTTTCTAGAATCGGGTCCTTTCTCGAGGAAAAGTTTCTCTCGAAAGAATTGAGTGGGAGGATGGTGGAGACTTGATGAGGTTATTGAACCATCACTTCAACTAGTGTATAGCAGGGCACAAAGAGTTGTTCCTGTGGCACCTACACCAATTGAAGTGGAAGCTTATGATATTGATCATGAGACTTCGGATCAAGTCACTCCCAAACCTCGTAGGATGACAAGGATGCGTACTACTTCAGAGTGGTACGTGATCCTGTCTTGGAAGTCATGTTGCTAGATAACAATGAACCTACGAGCTATGGAGAAGCGATGGTGGGCCTGGATTCCAAAATGGCTCGAGGCCATAAAATCCGAGATAGGATCCATGTATGAAAACAAAGTGTAGAATTTGGAAGAACTACTTGATGGTCGTAAGGCTGTTAGGTACATATGGATTTTAAAAGGAAGACGGACAATGATGGTAAGTATCACCATTAAGAAAGCTCGACTTGTCGTTAAGATGTTTTCCGACAAGTTCAAGGAGTTGACTACGATGAGACTTTCTCACTCGTAGCGATGCTAAGAGTCTGTTGCTCGTAGCGATGCTAAGAGTCTGTTGGAATTATATTAGCGATTACTGCATTATTTATGAAATCTTGCAGATAGGATGTCAAAACATTGTTTCCTCGACGATTTTCTTGAGGAAAGGTTGTATGTGATACAACCGGAAGGTTTTGTCAATCCTGAAAGATGCTAATAAGTATGCAAAGCTCCAGCAATCCTTCTAAGGACTGGAGTAAGCATCTCGGAGTTGGAATGTACGCTTTGATGAGATGATCAAAGATTTTGGGTTTATACAAAGTTTATGAGAAACTTGTATTTCCAAAGAAGTGAGTGGGAGCACTATAGAATTTCTGATGAGTATATGTTGTTGACATATTATGGATCAGAAATGATGTAGAATTTCTGGAAAGCATATAGGGTTATTTGGAAAGTGTTTTTCAATGGAAAGCCTGGATTAAGCTACTTGAACATTGAGCATCAAGATCTATAAGGATAGATCAAAAAGCTTAATGGTACTTTCAAATGAGCACATACCTTGACATGATCTTGAAGGGGTTCAAGATGGATCAGTCAAAGAAGGAGTACTTGCCTGAGTTGTAAGGTATGAAGTTAAGACTTAAAGCTCGACCACGGCAGAAGAAAGAGAAAGGACGAATGTCGTCCCCTATGCTTTTGTCATAGGCTCTATACGGTATGCCATGCTGAGTACCGCACCTGATGTGTGCCTTGCCACATATCTGGCAAGAGGGTACAAAGGTAATCTAGGAGTAGATCACCAGATAGCGGTCTAAATTATCCTTAGAGGAATGAGGATATGTTTCTCGGTTATGGAGGTGATAAAGAGTTCGACGTAAAGAGTTACGTCGATGCAAGCTTAACACCTATCCGGATAGCTCTGAGTAGAGATACCGGATACATATAATGGAGCAACAATTTAGAATAGCTCAAAGTAGAACAGTTATTTGAAATGGCTCCAAATATAGCGTAGTAGCTGCATCTACAAGATGACATAGAGATTTGCGAAGTACATACGGATCTGAAAGATTCAGACCCGTTGACTATAACATCTCTCACAAGCATAACATGATCAAACCCAGAACTCATCAAGTGTTAATCACATGGTAATGTGAACTAGATTATTGACTCTAGTAAACTCTTTTGGGTGTTAGTCACATGGGGATGTGACCTTGAGTGTTAATCACATATCGATGTGAACTGGATTATTGACTCTAGTGCAAGTGGGAGACTGTTGGATGTTGGAAATATGCCCTAGAGGCAATAATAAGATTATTATTATATTTCCTTGTTCATGATAATCGTTTATTATCCATGCTAGAATTGTATTGATAGGAAACTCAGATACATGTGTGGATACATAGACAACACCATGTCCCTAGTAAGCCTCTAGTTGACTAGCTCGTTGATCAATAGATGGTTACGGTTTCCTGACCATGGACATTGGATGTCGTTGATAACGGGATCACATCATTAGGAGAATGATGTGATGGACAAGACCCAATCCTAAGCATAGCACTAGATCATGTAGTTCGTATGCTAAAGCTTTTCTAATGTCAAGTATCATTTCCTTAGACCATGAGATTGTGCAACTCCCGGATACCGTAGGAGTGCTTTGGGTGTGCCAAACGTCACAACGTAACTGGGTGGCTATAAAGGTACACTACGGGTATCTCCGAAAGTGTCTGTTGGGTTGGCACGAATCGAGACTGGGATTTGTCACTGTGACGGAGAGGTATCTCTGGGCCCACGGGCCCATTCGGTAGGACATCATCATAATGTGCACAATGTGATCAAGGAGTTGATCACGGGATGATGTGTTACGGAACGAGTAAAGAGACTTGCCGGTAACGAGATTGAACAAGGTATCGGGATACCGACGATCGAATCTCGGGCAAGTATTGTACCGCTAGACAAAGGGAATTGTATACGAGATTGATTAAGTCCTTGACATCGTGGTTCATCCGATGAGATCATCGTGGAACATGTGGGAGCCAACATGGGTATCCAGATCCCTCTGTTGGTTATTGACCGGAGAACGTCTCGGTCATGTCCGCATGGTTCCCGAACCCGTAGGGTCTACACACTTAAGGTTCGGTGACGCTAGGGTTATAGAGATATTAGTATGCGGTAACCCGAAAGTTGTTCGGAGTCCCGGATGAGATCTCGGACGTCATGAGGAGTTTCGAAATGGTCTGGAGGTAAAGATTTATATATGGGAAGTCTTGTTTTGGTCGCCGGAAAAGTTTCGCGCATTATCGGTATTGTACCGGGAGTGCCGAAAGGGGTCCGGGGGTCCACCAAAGGGGTCCACCTGCCCCCGGGGGGCCACATGGGATGTAGGGGTGTGCGCCTTGGCCTATATGGGCCAAGGACACCAGCCCCAAGAGGCCCATGCGCCAAGAGATAAGGGAAAGGAAGAGTCCTAAAGGGGGAAGGCACCTCCTAGGTGCCTTGGGGAGGATGGACTCCTCCCTGGCCGCACCCTTCCTTGGAGGAAGGGCCAAGGCTGCGCCCCCCTCCCTTGGCCCTATATATAGTGGGGGGAAGGGAGGGCAGCCACACCTAAGCCCTGGCGCCTCCCTCTCCCTCCCATGACACATCTCCCTCCTCCCGCAGCGCTTGGCGAAGCCCTGTTGGAATCCCGCTACTTCCACCACCACGCCGTCGTGCTGCTGGATCTCCATCAACCTCTCCTCCCCCCTTGCTGGATCAAGAAGGAGGAGACGTCGCTGCTCCGTACGTGTGTTGAACGCGGAGGTGCCGTCCGTTCGGCGCTAGGATCATCGGTGATTTGGATCACAACGAGTATGACTCCATCAACCCCGTTCTCATGAACGCTTCCGCGCACGATCTACAAGGGTATGTAGATCCACTCCTCCCTCGTTGCTAGATGACTCCATAGATTGATCGTGGTGACACGTAGGAAAATTTTGAATTATTGCTACGTTCCCCATCAGTGGATGATGACGATTGATCTTCGGTCCCCAGCGGAGTCGCCAAAAAGTGTGTTGACACACGAACACGTCACGTGTACCCTCGACGCCGGGGGTGATGCACCGCAGCTCACGTCGAAGGAGACCCGACCGATAGCGCGATACGCAAGACAGTCGACGGGCGCTTTTGCAGACCCGAAAACCCCACACCCCTGGGAGGGACCCCGTCAGGGAGTGCGGCGGCTATGGGCTGCCCTAGGTCGATTCGCTCGCCCCTAGAGCCTCGGAATTCGCAGCTCTCAAACACGAAGAACAACGAAGAACGAGAGAGAAAAACGGTGGAGAGATAAAACGTAGATGAAAAAGTAGTATATTGATTTGTTCGATTGTGTGTTGTTCAATCGGCCGTCACCCCCAACATATATAAGAGGCGGCTGGACTTCCCGTACAAGCAAAGGATTCATCTAGGCTTTCCTTACAAGGAAATTACATCAATTGACGACCTAGAGTCCTAGTTCTGATCCCACTTGGATTCAGCCCGAATCTGATCCAATCTTCTGTCTTGCTCCTTGCGCGGGACGTGGAATCTGCATATGACTTCTGATGGAGATGGTTCAAATATCAATTTTGTAAGCTTCGATGAGGCCAACAATCCGTATGTTGATGACTTTTCCAAATAAGGCCATCTTGAATACTCCACGGGGTCATCTTTAATTTCGAGTCGGACTCGGTCATGTAGCTGACTGGACCATCCGACTCTTGTAGCGTCTCTGCAGGTCGTATACTACGTCGGATGATGATGACTCCAAAAAGCAAAGTTGGCCGTCTCGACGTTACGAATAACTTTCATGTTGAACACTTCTTCATCCGAGTCCATCTATATAATCATTTGAGCCCATCTTCAGCTTCTGGTCGGATTGGCCTTGACAGTTTCCACCCAGCAAGCTCTTTCCCGGCAAGCTTTTCAGCCCTAGCAAGGTCTCCGCCCGGCAAGCTTTTCAGCCCCGGCAAGGTCTTCGCCCGGCAAGCTTTTCCCCCCGGCAAGCTTTCCTCCCCGGCAAGGTTTCACACCGGCAAGCTTCTCCGCCGGCAAGCTTTCCACGCCGGCAAGCCCTCACATCGGCAAGGTTTTACCCCGGCAAGGTTTCGTTCAGCCGGCAAAGGCCGAATACTTTCTCACTCAGGGCCGGCCCGCGAAGTGTTGCCTCTGACTTTTGCATATGAACCCGGATTCGTGACCATGCCAAAATCTGGTGTCAACAGATAGCTAGTCCTATCGAAGACTACGCTTCTGGCCATCTCCATCTTATAACAGGAGAAGAGAGTAGATGGTAAGTTCACCAAGTAACATCGCATAGCATAATCCTAACCGATGATCCTCCCCTCGTCGCCCTATGAGAGAGCGATCACCGGTTGTATCTGGCACTTGGAAGGGTGTGTTTTATTAAGTATCCGGTTCTAGTTGGCATAAGGTCAAGGTACAACTCCGGGTTGTCCTTTTACCAAGGGACACGCCTATTCGAATATATCAACTTCCTTGCAGGGGTGCACCACATTTCCCAACACGGTCGATCCCCTTTGTCCGAACACACTTTTCTGGGTCATGCCCGGCCTCAGAAGATCAACACGTCGCAGCCCTACCTAGGCACAATAGAGAGGTCAGCACGCCGGTCTAAATCCTATGGCGCAGGGGTCTGAGCCCATCACCCATTGCACACCTGCACGTTGCGTACGCGACCGGAAGAAGAACTAGCCCCCTTAATACAAGAGCAGGCTTACGGTCCAATCCGGCGCGCGCCGCTCAGTCGCTAACGTCACGAAGGCTTCGGCTGATACCACGACGTCGAGTGCCCATAACTGTCCCCACGTAGATGGTTAGTGCGTATAGGCCAGTGGCCAGACTCGGATCAAATACCAAGATCTCGTTAAGTGCATTAAGTATCCGCGAACGCCGACCAGGGCCAGGCCCACCTCTCTCCTAGGTAGTCTCAACCTGTCCTATCGCTCCGCCACAAAGTAACAGTCGGGGGCCGTTGGGAACCCAGGCCCACCTCTATCTAGATGGAGCCACGTGCCCCTTCGGCCCCCATCTCCGAACAGTATCATAAGTAATGTAACAGTATAAAATATATAGCATATGCCCGTGATCACCTCCCGAAGTGATCATGGCCCAGTAGTATAGCATGGCAGACGGACAAGAGTGTAGGGCCACTAATGATAATCTAGCATCCTATACTAAGCATTTAGGATTGCAGGTAAGGTATCAACAGTTGTAGCAACAATGACAGGCTATGCATCAGAATAGGATTAATGGAAAGTAGTAACATGCTACACTAGTCTAATGCAAGCAGTATAGAGGAGAGTAGGCGATATCTGGTGATCAAGGGGGGCTTGCCTGGTTGCTCTGGCAAGAGAGAGGGGTCGTCAACACCGTAGTCGTACTGGGTAGCGGTGACTTCAGTGTCGGTGTCTAGCGAGAGAAGAGGGGGAAGAAACAATAAATATTAAGCAAACAGATGCATGATGATGCATGACATGACAAAGCAAGATGCTAGGTGTGCCCTAACATGGTATGAGGTGGTACAGGTGAAGGGGAGAAACATCCGGGAAAATATCTCCGGTGTTACGCGTTTTCGGTCAGATGAACCGGAGGGGGAAAGTTGCATGTTCGCTATGCTAGGGATGCGTGGCAGACGAACGGGCTGCGAGTCCGGATTCGTCTCGTTGTTCTGAGCAACTTTCATGTACAAAGTTTTTCCATTCGAGTTACAGATTATTTTATATTAATTTTCAAAGTTTATAGCAATATTTGACTGGTCAACAGGGGGTGGGGCCCCCTGTCATTGACTGTTACATTAACTAACTAATTAATTTAGTCTAACTAGGTTATTAGTCTAATAAATTTTAATTAGTTTAATAAAATCTAATTAAATTAATTAATTAATTATATATTTTAAAATCTTTTTTAAATCTTTTTTTAACAGGAGGTGTGGGGCCCTTTGTCCAGTGGCTCAACCGAGCCACACGGGCGCTGGGCTAACGGGGCGGGCGAACTCGTCCAGGGAGGCACGGCCGTGCGAGGCCGGCCGGCCGGAGCTGCACCTGGCAGCGGCAGCGGTGGGAGCGGGGCTCCAGCGGGCGCGGGGCGTGGCAGGGGAGGCCGGCGAGGTCAGTGGCAGCGATGGGAGTCCGACGGGCGCGGACCAACGCGCGCGGGTGGCGGAGCACCCGCAGGCGTGCGCGGGGCGGCCAGAGGCAGCCGCCTATGGCAGCAGCGCAGTGAGGGATGGGGCGCAGCGGGTAGAGCCGGCGAGGGACGGAGAGGGCGGCGATAGTGCGCTGGTGGCCAGAGGCCACGACGGGCGGGGCGAGGGGGCAGAGGTAGGCGGGCGCAGGTGGCGTGGCCGCGTGCGCAGTTGGTCACGGCGACGGGGCGGCAGGGCCTGGCGGAGCGCGCGCGCGAGGGCGGCGGCGGCTTTAGCGGCAACTACGGCGAGCAGCAAGGGGAGCGCGGGCGCGGGCCAGGTGAGGCCAGGTGCGAGCGCGGTGGGACTGGCCACACACGCGCGGGGGTCGAGGGCGCGAGCAGAGGCGGCTGCGGGATGCGGTCTACGAGCGGGCGCCACCGGCAGTAGCACGTACGTGGACGCTGAGCTACGGCTATGGCGGGCACCAGCTTGTACAGGCGACTACGGCGACAAAACGAACGGGAGATGAGGGTAATCAGCATGGGGCTCACAGTGGAGGTCGATGGCGCGTTCGGGGAGGCTCGGGGATGCGCCGGAGCATGGATCCATGACGGGGCAGCGGTGACGACCGACGGCGAAGACGATGGAGCGGCTCCCCGGCTCGATCCAGTAGTGTAGTCGAAGGAGTAGAAGCCAATGGAGCCCGTGGACCTGCCGGCTTGACACGGAGAGGCTGTTGGCAACGCGGGCGGCGAAGAAACGGCGACGACATGGGCGTCCATGAGTGGATCTGGAGGAGGGGAAAGCGAAGGGGAGAGGATGGAGAGAGGAGTGGGTGAGTGCGGGGGTGGGAGAGGACTGAGGGGGCAGGGGGCGGCCCTTATCCGCTCGCCCTCGACACCGGCGAGGTGGTTGGGGCAGGACGAGCCCCTGTAGCGACTGGTTAGAGGAAGAGGGCGAAGAAGCTGACCGTTGGGGGTTATGTGGGCTAGTTGGGTCAGCTGGTGTGCCAAGTTGTTGGGTGGGCCAAGGCCCAGTAGGAGTCAGGTTTTTTTTTCTTTTCTTTTGCTTTCTTTTTTTCTATTTTCTTATTATACTTTTACTGTTTTTATTTTATTTCCCAATTTACTTTTGTTTGTAAAATATCTAATTAACACCCAAATTTGCAATACTAATTATACCTTTGCCACAATAACTTTGGTACCTAAATAAAATAGTTTCGTAATTATTATTTTATTTAAAAGTATTTAAATAATAGTTTTTGCTACTGTTTTATTACCATTTGAATATTTAAAACTTTTATAAAAGTTTGGTTTCTCCACCATAATTACCTATGCAATATTTGGTTCACTCCGAACATTTTAGTTTTAATATTTGAAAACTTTTATTGTTTGCTTGATTTTGAATTTGAATCGGTTTCGAACTAACGCGAGATTAGCAACATTAACCGAGGTGACGTGGCATCGTTAACGTGGGATTACTGTAGCCTTATTATCCGGGCATCAGAATTCTCCTCCACTACAAGAAATCTCGTCCCGAGATTTACGAGGGGAAGTGAGGGGGAAAGATCTGGTCACGAAATTCTAACGTATCTTCTCAGTCTTGATTGCTCTTCTCGAAGTGGTCGATCCATTACATTGATGTCTTCATTTTTCTGCTTCAGGTCATTAAGATGAAGTCGACATCCTTTCTTCGGAAACTCCATCGTACTTATGAAAGAATAAAGGGGGAGCATTCCGGGAGAACGGACCTCGGCAAGGTTGACTATCTGGTAGATAACATCGGGGAGGGAGTCGGAAGTAACTCTCGAATTGAAACCTCCGAAAATATCGAGAGCAAGGTAAGGAGGTACCATGATAAGTTTGAAATGGATAGGCAAGCGTTCGATGCCTAATCAGAAGGTGAAAGGGGGTTCAAAGCAACGGGAACAAGTATTGTGTTTGATACCAGAATTGATCACTAGGCAGGTGGCCCGTGAATTTCACACGAAGTCAAGCGTGAGGAATAACTTTGACAACATGGTGTACAGGAGAGTTAGGTTTCGATCCTGTGGAACTGTGGGTTATGGGCCCACCATGTGGGTTAAAAGTAGGAAGGGGGATGACGTCTTGCATGATCATGTAAGCAAGGCATGTGAGAGGATAGACTATCGATTATGTTGGCAACAACCATTGGTACCAAGGCGAGGACGAAGAGAACCATTTTCCTGCTCGTTGATCGAGGCGGACCAATAGGCAAAGTTCTCGTCCATCGGTGGTTACCGGAATGCTATCAACAAAAGCAATAGGGTCTTACTAACACAGTTGTACACCAAGGTGTTTACATAAGCAGGAGAATATTACTGCTTAGTTCATATGGATCACAAGAAAGGTTAAACAGAACAGTGGAAAGGAAAATGTGTTTAAACACATATTTCAGGGATATATCCTTCCCAAGGACAAGCAGAGCATGATATCCAAGACCAGATAGAAGGTAGAAAACCATTTAGGTAAGGGGAGAGGAATTTCATGACGTTACCCATACAACGGTGTTTGGATAATTGACCAAGAAAATTAAGCATTGGGCTTCAAACGTTCTTGTTGAAAATTGGAGTACCACCGACATGCTTCGAGATATCACTGACATGGTCTTCGAGCAAAGGTCAGACTTTGGATACATGAAGGATTCATCAG
Source organism: Triticum urartu (assembly GCF_003073215.2). Taxonomy (NCBI): domain Eukaryota; kingdom Viridiplantae; phylum Streptophyta; class Magnoliopsida; order Poales; family Poaceae; genus Triticum; species Triticum urartu. Next base: position 141,297,157 of record NC_053027.1, on the reverse strand, counting down.
GAACAACTTGTAGAATAAGTCTTACAATTCCTCATGGAAGAGTGGATAACCTTGCTGAAAAGGGAACTATAACAATAGATCCTCCGGGCAGGTGCGTTAGGATGACATCACCTTATCGGGTTAAAGACCAATGTTATAACTCTTGGGAATATGTTCCAACTATCATATCTAACTGAGATTCAGTTCCGATTGGTGTCGGGATACCTCGGACTCAGGATGCCTGAGAAGAAAAAGGTGCGACACAAATTGACGAGATGACATTGTAAGATTCTCGAGAAATGAACTATGGAAGCGAGTTCTGAAACAAGAGTTCATCATTAATCCAAGGGAATGACGAGGGGGTGGCTGATGGACTCAGCGACAACTCATCAAGATTAACAAAAGATGATTTCCACAATTATGTGAACAAGGAGATAACATTAGTCAGATCAAATGATATAATGATGTATGTTCGATGACAACATACACAATTGAACAATGATAGAAAGGTGCACCCGGAAATATGGACTAAGTAGCACGATCAATGTTTGAATGATGATTCAATAAGAAATAGACTTAGAATGGAGCTATCGACCATTAGTGTCAAAACAATAGGGTTGCTAGAAGTTTTGAATTTATACATCACTAACCATTTGTCGGTATTCCGGTTAGAAACATCATGGGGACCAAGAAAAGAATGGTGATGGTAATAAATATCACTTGTATCAAGAATTCTTAAGGGGTGGTGAAATTCTCGTGAGATTCTTGACATAAAGGACAGTGGTACCCAAGGTAGAACATAACATAAGCTGGATAGCAAGGAGCTCCATGTGATGGCCTGGCTTATTAGGGATGATAGACTACTCATATCAATAAGGAATTCCTTCTTTTCCGGGAGCCAATTCGGACAGAACTCCAAAGTTAAGCGTGCTCAGCTTGGAGTAGTGCCCGAATGGGTGACCGATCGGGAAGTTGCTCCCGGGTGCGCATGAGTGAGGACAAAGTGCGCAGAAAAGACTAGTATTGATCTGTGGGGCCAGTCTAGATCCCACTAGGAGTAACGACCACCGGCGGGTGTGTCCGGGGCGTTATAAGTTGGTATCAGAGCCGACCCTCGCGGTTACACGGATGGTTGCGGACAGGTGCATGGTCATGTTGTTCATGACGTTTGTGACCCGTCGTGGCACCCGACATGGCACATGTACCGGACTGGATGCACAGACGTATGTGCCAAGAGGGAACATTCCTGTGGCCCGACGAGGACGTCGGTTCCTCTGAGTGGGGGTGTATGTGATGGTCTGGCTTATTAGGGATGATAGACTACTCATATCAATAAGGAATTCCTTCTTTTCTGGGAGCCAATTCGGACAGAACTCCAAAGTTAAGCGTGCTCAGCTTGGAGTAGTGCCTGGAGGGTGACCGACCGGGAAGTTGCTCCCGGGTGCGCATGAGTGAGGACAAAGTGCGCAGAAAAGACTAGTATTGATCTGTGGGGCCAGTCTAGATCCCGCCAGGAGTAACGACCACCGGCGGGTGTGTCCGGGGCATTACACTCCATAACATGATCAAGTTTGTGTCAGAGGGGAGGCAATAATGTTGTCGATGATAACAAATCATCGAGGGCAAGGATGGTATTCCTCATCACGAATTCGATTGATATCCTGGAAGAGCTCAAAATTTTGATGATGATCATGGCACAATTGTCGAGAGATTCCATGAGGATGTAATCGATGGCAATGACATCAAGTCAAAGGAATGATGAAGCAAAAGGTTATTGGAACCATGGATACGGCATCAACTCGGAATCAAGCTTGTTGTTTGAGGTGAACGATAAGTCGAGGAAGGTCGATGTAAGCTTAGCTCACCGTCGAAATTTGTGCTCCGGGAAGGACCAGGTAGCACAGTTAAAAACATCACGACAATGATATAGCCAAAGAGGCTTGGGAAGACTTGAAGGATTAATAAACTCGTAAGCAACGAAAATTACTTAGAGTTACTGAATCGGAGTGCGGACTCGGTTCACTTATCGATGTTCTCGGTTGATGACAACCGAGAACCCGTGGAGTCACTATGACAGGGAAGGTACTACTTCATTGGAAATTCATAAGATATATCCTCGAGATACCATGGGGGTAATAAAAGAAGGCATATCAAAGTAGAGGTCGGGCAGGCGTATTGGTCTGCAGAAGGAAAGTACTCAAACTTGTCCGAGAAATGGAATCAAGAGAAAATATGGTCGGAACCACGGTTGCAAAAGACCAATTCCCATATAAGATGAACTTATACCAAAGAGGGTTTAAGAGTAGCATCCATGATAAGCTCAGCATCGTGTCCATAGGCATGAACGCAAGGTTCAAGATCGACTCCCACTTCTCCAATACACAACTTCTCATTTACTGCTCTCGATTAAGAATGTTTAGAGTTTGAAAGTTTAACTGGCGGAATACCAGAAGGTTATGACCCATGAAGACTTTTGGGTCCACACACATTAATGAAGGTATATGTTCAACCCGTCGGGGCATCTCAGAAACATATACCACAACTCCAGGAGTAATTCATGCAAGCTCGAAAGGAACACATGGTTGAGAAAGCAGAAGATACAATTTTCCAAAGGCATTATGTATCCGAGGAAAGACTCTCAAGCTTATTGAATATGAAGGACACTGTTGGATGATAATTCAACAAAGGATTTGACGGTACACAACGGAGCTGATGTGAGCATCGGCACACAATCAGAAGAAGAAACAATGCAAAGGCATTGGAGTATAGAAACAACTGACTAACTCAAAGCTCAAATGCAAAGGAATTATCACTTCCAAATCAAGGGATCAGAAGCCAACAATCTGATTAAGAATGGATAAGCTGAATAGGCATTAGGGGTACAATCGACGTCAATTTGATTGGTCGATATCCAGCTGATATTTTAAAATGATGTCTGAGCCGAAAGGATGAATTCTAGGATCTGAGTTGAGGATTGCGAGCATTCACAACATATTGAATCAATGGACTCAAAATAATAGTGACAAAGACTGCCAATAAGATTACTATACGTATGGGATTAACCATAATGCAAGCAAGCAAAAATTTCAAGAGCACTAGGCTGTTGAGGATTTTGAGAAGATCAAATGTTATTTTGAAGACTTTTGTGTAATACATGAATCAACTGGGATGAGCGGATACTCGATAGGTTGCACAAAATTATCCGTAGGGGTATTCAGGTGACAAGGAACTGCAAGGCAGTAAGCTCAAAGGGTTCTCGAAACAACAGGGAGCAGTTCAGGGCATCTTGTAATAACAAGATCAATGGGATTGAATGTAAGAATGGCATGTGTATGCAGTTATCAATAGGGATATAACAGTGGTAGGGAATTTGCAAAGGCAGTGGGTACGAGTGTCTCGAGAGAACATCGTAGAGTAACCTCGGAATCTTCTGGTGCAGCAGACAATCATCGGTAATAAGGTGCTCTCCAGATGAAAGTGATCACGAGATCCTAATGTTAGAGTTAGCAAAATCATTTAACCCGAATAGAAGAGAGATCAGAGTCCCAGAGTATAGACGAGGAATAAAAGATTCTAATGCCACCCAAATGGCGACGTGGGCCCGTAAGACACACAACCATGTTAGTAAAAAGTTTTGGAATGACAAAACTCAACTTCGGCCAAGGAGTGCGGAAGGGGGATTGAGGGAGTCCTGGATTAGGGGGTGTTCGGATAGCCGGACTATACCTTCAGCCGGACTCCTGGACTATGAAGATACAAGATTGAAGATTTCGTCCCATGTCCGGATGGGACTTTCCTTGGCGTGGAAGGCAAGCTTGGCGATGCGATATTCAAGATCTCCTACCATTGTAACCGACTCTGTGTAACCCTAACCCTATCCGGTGTCTATATAAACCGGAGGGTTGTAGTCTGTAGGGGAGAATCAACTCCATACACAACAATCATACCATAGGCTAGCTTCTAGGGTTTAGCCTCCTTGATCTCGTGGTAGATCTACTCTTGTACTACCCATATCATCAATATTAATCAAGCAGGAGTAGGGTTTTACCTCCATCGAGAGGGCCCGAACCTGGGTAAAACAAAGTGTCCCATGTCTCCTGTTACCATCCGGCCTAGACGCACAGTTCGGGACCCCCTACCCGAGATCCGCCGGTTTTGACACCGACATTGGTGCTTTCATTGAGAGTTCCTCTGTGTCGTCGCCTTTAGGCCCGATGGCCCCTTCGATCTTCAACAATGATGCGGTCCAGGGTGAGACTTTTCTCCCCGGACAGATCTTCGTCTTCGGCGGCTTCGCACTGCGGGCCAATTCGCTTGGCCACCTTGAGCAGATCGAAAGCTACGCCCCTGGCCATCAGGTCAGATTTGGAAGCCTAAATTACACGGCTGACATCCGCGGAGACTTGATCTTCGACGGATTCGAGCCACAGCCAAGCGTGCCGCACTGTCTCGATGGGCATGATATAGCTCTGCCGCCGAACAGCGCCTTGTAGGCCGAACACGCATCGGTTCCGACCATTGATTCGGAACCCACTGCGCCAATCGAGGATGAGCGGTTGGACGTCACCTCAGGGGCTGCGATCCCAAAAGCGATCGAGCCGAACGCTAGCCCCGCACTCTGCACAGCCCGTGACTCCAAGGGCCCGGACTCCATCCCGGACTCCGAACCCCCCGCGCCCCTACCAATCAAATTCGATTGGGCGCCGATGATGGAGTTCACCGCCACAGACATCTTTCAGCACTCGCCCTTCGGCGACATCCTGGATTCTCTAAAGTCTCTCTCGTTGTCAGGAGAGCCCTGGCCGGACTACGGTCAGCAAGGATGGGATGCGAACGATGAAGAAATCCAAAACCCACCCACCACCCACTTTATAGCCACTGTCGACGATCTAACCGACATGCCTGACTTCAGCTCCGAAGACATCGACAGCATGGATGATGATGGAGGAGATACCGACGAACCAATGCCCATAGGGCATTGGACAGCCACCTCATCTCACGATGTGTACACGGTGGACACCCCTAAGGGAAGCGACAACGAGGAAAAAGGGGACGGGACGAGAGATCGACCCCCCGAAAAGCAATCAAGGCGTCGGCGCAAACGACGGCCCAAGCCCTGCCTCGACAAAACCCCAGCCATAGAGCAGGACGAGCCAGTAGACGATGAACAGGCCTTAGAGCAACCGTACGAACAGGGCAACACGGATAGAGAAACCGAACATCCCTCCCCTGGCGAAAACGGCATTCCGGACGACCTCACGCCAAATAAACCTATGGAGCAGAAAAATCTCCATGAGAGGCTCGTTGCAACTGCACGCAGCCTAAAAAGCAGAAACGGAAGCTAAAAACAGCGGAAGATGCGCTCCGGATCAGATGGAGCAAGGTAATCAATGCCACAGATAAGTACGGCGACAGTCGCCGCACTAAAAGCTATCCGAAAAGAAAGCTACTTCTTGAATTCGACGAAGAGGCCTCAGAATCCTTGCATTCAAAAAATGAAAAAGCCGCACGGTCGGATAGACGACCCTATAAAGAGACAAGCAGCGCCGCACCTAAATCGGCATGCGACCCTCTTAAGGATTCGCATCATGGCCCAGTCAGGTCCATTTATGGGCCAAGAAAGCAAGCTCTCGTAAGCAACGCTATGAAGCCATCATCAGAGTCCGGCATACCCAAATACAGGGGTGCCGCACACCCCCTATGTTTCACCGATGAGGTCCTGGACTACGAATTCCTAGAGGGATTCAAACCCGTAAACATAGAGGCATACGATGGTACAACATACCCTGGAGTCTGGATCGAGGATTATATCCTCCACATACACATGGCTAGAGGAGATGATCTCCACGCCATAAAATATCTACCCCTCAAGCTTAAAGGGCCAGCCCGGCATTGGCTTAAAAGCCTTCCCGAAAACTCAATTGGAAGCTAGGAAGAGCTCGAGGATGCTTTCTGAGCAAACTTTCAAGGGACCTATGTCCGCCCTTCGGATGCAGACGATCTTAGTCACATAACTCAACAACCCAGAGAATCAGCTCGGCAGTTCTGGAATAGATTTCTCACTAAAAAGAATCAGATAGTCGACTGTCCGGACGCCGAAGCCTTAGCAGCTTTCAGACATAACGTCCGAGACAAATGTCTCGCCAGACACCTCGGCCAAGAAAAGCCAAGAACAATGGCCGCACTAACAAGCCTCATGACCCGCTTTTGTGCAGGAGAGGACAGCTGGTTGGCAAGGTGCGGCCCCAGCGACCCAAGTACATCCAAAACCAGGGATGGAAACGGAAGACCGCGACGCAACAAGGACCGTCGCCGGACTAAGGACAAACATCTGAAGATCACGGCAGTCAATGCCGGATTCAAAGGCTCACGCCAAAATCAGGAAAAATCGCCCCCAGGATAATAGGGACGATCCATCCAACTTAAATAAAATCCTGGACAGGATATGTCAGATACACAGCACTCCCGGGAAGCCTGCTAACCATACCCACAGAGACTGTTGGGTCTTCAAACAATCCGGCAGACTCAATGCCGAATGCAAGGGGCTCGACACACCAAGCGAAGACGAGGACGAACCCCAACAGCAGAGCACCAGGAAACAAAAGAACTTCCCACAAGAAGTAAAAACAGTGAACTCACTTCACATAACAAAACGTGCGGTGCCCGTAAAGGTACGCACCACACGGCCCATCCCCAAAGGATCCTGCCACTGGTTGTCAAAACCGATCACCTTCGATCAGCTAGATTATTCTAGGAATATCAAGAATGTAGGATGGACTGCCTTGATACTCGATCCAACAATTGGCGGACTCAAGTTTTCAAATGTCCTTATGGACGGCGGCAGCGGACTAAACCTGATATATCAGGATACAATACAGCACATGGGGATAAACCCAGCAAGAATCCGCCGCAGCAAAACCTCCTTTCAAGGGGTAATACCTGGTCCGGACACCCATTGTACGGGTTTTCTCCGGCTCACAGTCACATTCGGCTCTGCCGATAACCTTCGTCGCGAAAAGCTGACCTTCCACGTCGTCCCGTTCTCAAGTCACTATCAAGCACTACTGGGACGTGAAGCTTTCGCTCGATTTAACGCAATACCACATTATGCATCTCTTACGCTTAAGATGCCCGGTCCACGAGGCATCATCTCTTTGATGGGGAAGCACTAAAGTGCGCCTCCCCAAGCGGAGGACAGTGCGGCCGCTTTAACAAGCCCCACAGCAAAATGGCCTCACCGGCCAAAAAACTTCAAAATAGGTCATTTAAAGACCACGAACGCGGATAGACGAGTTCGGTGCAGAATCATCATTGATGCAGGCCTAGAAGCCATATACCCCCACACAAGGGGCTCCACGCATATACAATAAGAGGCAATAAAGCTCAAAATTCCATATCTTACTTTATACTTTGCTTATTTTAAGTTTCTTTCCTTTTTCTGCACGACCCGTTTTCAACTCAGTTCCTCTCTTTTACAGATGAACGTCGTGCGGCGCCCGTCCAGGATACGGCACAACGGAGACACAGGCGCAGACGTGCAGTAGGGACCCGTCCTAAAGGATTCTTTTTAGATTAAGACCCTGCGTAAACCTTTTTTACTGTCTCTTGTTGCTACACATCCCCTGGTTTTTCTTTCTAATATAACCAAGGAGGAGGCTGGCGTCTTGGCATGTGGCCACGTCAGAATTTTTGCACGTACCTGGACACTAGGGGCTTTTTCAATAAAGAGTGTTGTTTGGCCCGCACTCATAAAGACCGAACACCTTAGGGAGTGTTCGGCGTCGCGAGTTTTGGCATTATATGCATCAGCTCCGAATCATGTCTTTGGTTAAATGTTGGGTTGCCCGGCTCCTGAGTTCGGCTACCTTATGTTCCGCTTTATCGGCTAAGGTAGCACCAGGAGAACTACTACGATTGTGCCCCCGGTTCGGCCAGGGCGAGCACCTCAGTAGAGAAAGCCGAAAACTGACTGTCATGATGTAGCGTGAGACTGGTCAGCCACTCGATGACCGATCGGAATCTATCGGATTCCTCCGCTTTGACGAAGGACCGCTTCCCGGTCAGGCACATACGCGCCCCGAATTCGGACGAGCGCAGTTGCCACCAAGGAGCTACCTAAAGAGTCTCATTTTCAAACTCCTATGGCTAAGTGAAAGTGTTAAAGCATTATAGTCCGGTTGCCTGGCCCGCTGCGCTATCACCTCCTTTGTAGGACCAAGACGTTGGAGTGTGAGAATGCGTCTTCTGCGAGCACCCCCGCACTATGTGCGTGGGGGCTGAAGCCAACGACTGCCATCTTTCAGATTCTATACATATATATATATATTAAAACGACCGATTAGAAGGTGTTTACAATACTTGGAGGCACAAGTATAAAATAAGCCACTACAGTTTATCAAAATATTACTTCATAATTACATATGCTATCTTAACATAGCATCTTTCGGGCACTGCGTCTCTATTACACAAGCGCCTTCAAGAACTTCTTGAAAATAGTGCTCGGAAGGTACTCGGCTTTGGTCCGAATCTCGGGACGCAACAACAGTGGCCTCCATCTCTGCCCAGTATGTCTTAACACGGGCAAGAGCCATCCGTGCGCCCTCTATGCATGCTGACCTCTTAATTGCATTTATACGCGGCACCGCGTCAAGGAATTGCTGCACCAAGCTGAAATAGCTCTTCGGCTCCGATCTCCCCGGCCACAGATGATCCATGACGTACTTCATGGCGAGTCTGGACAACCTATTCAGTTCGGCCCATTGAGCCAAACGATCATCCACTGCCAGTGGACGCTCTGGATTATGAAACTGCGACCAGAAAAGCTTTTCCACTTCGCAATCTTTCTGATCTCGAAAGTGTTTGGTCGCATCAGCGGCACTTGTTGCCAAGTCCAGATAGGTGTCCTTCACACTCCACATCCGGTCCAACGGACCAAACTTCGGATCACAAAACTTCCTCCGCAGCATAAAGGGCTTTCCAGCCGCAATCTGTTCGGCCTGACGTAGCTCCTCTTTCGCAGCTCTCATCGCAGAGCGAGCGTCCTTGGCATCGGCAACGGCCTTTTCTAAATCCGTCTGTTTTTCCTGGTCTTCTTTTTCAAGAAGTTTGCAATGGTCGGTAGCGCTTCTTAACTCTTCGGCCATCTCGGCCATCTCCTCTTTGCTTCGGCAATGAGCAGCCTGTTCGGCTCTCAGCTCTTCAAGGGCCTCCTTGGCAGCCGCATCGCTTTTTCTGGCTTGCTCCTTCACTCGGGCAAGTTTTGCCCTAAGATTCTCCACAGCGGCCGCACCATCTGCGTCAAGCACACACATTGTAAGACACTGGCATAAAGCTCCTCTTACCTGGCGCCGCCCGAAGAATTCCATACCTTGAGCCTCATCAAGCCGCTTATTGACAAGCGCGATGTCGGCATCCGCCACGTCCAGTTGCCGCTTTAGTTCGGCCACATCATTAGTCCGGCTTGATTCCGGACACCTCGCCACCTACATTCAAAGGCGACATCTTAGACCTGGGATTATGATCCTCTACGTGCCGTCATTTCTTGACAACACGCAGAGTCTCAGGGGCTACTATCTACATAGGGTGCATCTTATTTATGCGCAACTAACAAAAGTGTACATTATCTAACGTACCTCAAAACCCGTCAGTAAACTTTTGACGGCCTCATGCAATCCATTTTCTGCGGATGAAATCCTTTTAATCACCGTGCCCATCAATGCATGGTGCTCCTCTAAGATAGAAGCTCGCCCCAGCAGAATCTTTAGCTCCTCCGACCGAGCACCAGACGGTGCCGGACTTGTCCTATGGCCCCTTTCGAAGGCCGGATGCGGAGAACCTCGGGGGACCGCACTGCCGCCTTCCGCCCCTGCCGGATTCGGGGAAACTCTCCGCGACGACACCTCAGGGTCGCCCGCCTCGCTAGGAGGCACGGCAGGGGGAGGCGTCCCGCTCTCCATCATCTCCGGAAGAAGATCCCCCGAAGACGAGCTCTGCTGAGAAGGGCTGAGGTCCGAGCTGCAAGGTAAAATTTCGGTTAGTCTTCTCAGATATAAATCAAAGATTTCTCTCATCCCTCAAAAGAAACACCTCTCTCTACTTACGGCTCGCTGGAGGGCCGATCCCCTTGAGGGCATAGTCCGGCCGAGGAACTCCCCGGCGCCGGACCCTCTGACGAGGATTTTCTCCCCCGTTTCGAGACCACGGTTTCTGGGTCGTCAGAGGCGGCTCTCTTCTTCCCCTCAGGAAAGGAATTGTCGGTTCCTCCCTTCGGAGCAGCCTCCTTCGAGGAGGCCATAGCTTCCTTGTCCTCCCCCGCCAAAGGCATTGTCTCCAGCATCCTGACCAGCATAGGATCCGGCCTGGTTTCAGGAAGGGGAGCCGGACACCTGATCAGCTTTGCCTTCGCTATCCACTCCTGCTCAAAATGACGGCTCTTTTAGGGGCAAGTTTATAACGATTATACGGATAGAAGGTCCGGGCACGAGGTTGCTTACCTGAGTATCCGGGCGATTGCAGCTTAGACCTGCGTCCTCGGTTAAATCCGGACACATCTCTTGTGATCCGAAGAACAGTCTATACATCTCCGCGGGCGTTGCGCCCATGAAGTTCTGGAGAGTTCACGGTCCCTCTGGATTAAACTCCCACAGGCGAAGGGGGCGACGTTTGCCGGGCAGTATTCGGCGAATCAACATGACCTGCGTCACCTTGACCAGGTTGAGGTCTCCTACTAGGAGATCCCTAATGCGGCCCTGCAACAGGGGCACGTCTTTGGATAACCCCCAATCTAATCCTTTGTTGACCCATGACGCCAGCCGTGGTGGGGGACCCGAGTGAAAGGCAGGAGGCGCCGCCCACTTGGCGCTCCTGGGAGCGGTGATATAGAACCATTCTCGTTGCCACAAGCCGAGCTCCTCTTGAAAGAAGCCCTCGGGCCATGGAGCATCAGCATTCTTACTTATGACAGCGCCTCCGCACTCTGCATGCCGTCCCTCGATCATCTTCGGCTCCACTCCAAAGGTCTTAAGCCACAATCCGAAGTGAGGGGTAACACGGAGGAACGCTTCGCATACCACAATGAATAAGGAAATATGGAGGATGGACTCCGGAGCTAAGTCATGAAGTTCCAGCCCGTAATAAAACAGCAGCCCCCTCACGAAGGGATCTATCGGGAAGCCTAACCCCCGAAGGAAGTGAGACATGAACACTACGCTCTCGCCAGGCTGGGGACTAGGAATAGCTTGCCCTTGAACAGGCAACCTATGCGGGATTTCGGCGGTCAAGAACTTAGCCTCTCTCAACTTTAGCACGTCCCCCTCCGTGATGGAGGAGGGCATCCATCGGCCCTGGAGGTCGGAACCGGACATTGTCGAAGGTCCGAAGCGCCTGTAATCTGAAGCCTAGGGTGTTGGAACTCGAGGAGATGGGCGAACTCGTTTGATATTGAAAAAGGGAGTAAGGCCTTGGTCTCTTTATAAGAGGTTGAATACCAAGAGCCCTCCCCGTAACCGTTTGGGACTCGCCTTTAATCGAGAAAACATGCTAACGGGCACGATTGGGTTACCCATGTCCGTATTGATGAGGATCCCGTAAAGAGGGGGCACACGATCTCTGCTTTGACAAGACGTGCCAAGGAAACCGTCTCGCAAAACATGCTGAGGTGGAAAAGTGAAAACGATTCGAGTAAAGGACTTGGCTGTGGTGTGATGGTGCACTGCAGAATACGTCAGCAGATTTGATTTGTGTTAATATTATTCTCTCTATGGCAATATGTGGAAACTTATTTTACAGAGCCGGACACTACTCTTGGTGATTACAATCTTCTATGAAGGACTTGGAGGAGGAACCCGCCTTGCAATGCCGAAGACAATTTGCGCGCCGGACTCGTCGTCATTGAAGCCTGGTTCAGGGGCTACTGAGGGAGTCCTGGATTAGGGGGTGTTCGGATAGCCGGACTATACCTTCAGCCGGACTCCTGGACTATGAAGATACAATATTGAAGACTTCATCCCGTGTCCGGATGGGACTTTCCTTGGCGTGGAAGGCAAGCTTGGCGATGCGATATTCAAGATCTCCTACCATTGTAACCGACTCTGTGTAACCCTAACCCTATCCAGTGTCTATATAAACCAGAGGGTTGTAGTCCGTAGGGGAGAATCAACTCCATACACAACAATCATACCATAGGCTAGCTTCTAGGGTTTAGCCTCCTTGATCTCGTGGTAGATCTACTCTTGTACTACCCATATCATCAATATTAATCAAGCAGGAGTAGGGTTTTACCTCCATCGAGAGGGCCCGAACCTGGGTAAAACAAAGTGTCCCCTGTCTCCTGTTACCATCCGGCCTAGACGCACAGTTCGGGACCCCCTACCCGAGATCCGCCGGTTTTGACACAGACAGGGATTCCTACATGCAGTCGGCTCTGATACCAACTTGTGACGCCCCGATTCGATCGTCCACTAATCATACATGCAAATGTGTACGATCAAGATCAGGGACTCACGGGAAGATATCACAACACAACTCTACAAATAAAATAAGTCATACAAGCATCATATTACAAGCCAGGGGTATCGAGGGCTCGAATACAAGAGCTCGATCATAGACGAGTCAGCGGAAGCAACAATATCTGAGTACAGACATAAGTTAAACAAGTTTGCCTTAAGAAGGCTAGCACAAACAGAGATACATATCGAAAGAGGCGCAGACCTCCTGCCTGGGATCCTCCTAAACTACTCCTGGTCGTCGTCAGCGGGCTGCACGTAGTAGTAGGCACCTCCAGTGTAGTAGGAGTCATCATCGACGGTGGCGTCTAGCTCCTAGGATCCATCGTCTGGTCGCAGCAATCGGGTATAGAAAGGGGAAAAGGGGAGCAAAGCAACCGTGAGTACTGATCCAAAGTACTCGCAAGCAAGGAGCTACACTACATATGTATGCATTGGTATCAAATGGAATAAGCTATCATATGTGGACTGAACTACAGAATGCCGAAATAAAAGGGGGATAGCTAGTCCTATCGAAGACTACGCTTATGGCCACCTCCATCTTGCAGCAGGAGAAGAGAGTAGATGGTAAGTTCACCAAGTAACATTGCATAGCATAATCCTAACCGATGATCCTCCCCTCGTCGCCCTGTGAGAGAGCGATCACCGGTTGTATCTGGCACTTGGAACGGTGTATTTTATTAAGTATCCGGTTCTAGTTGTCATAAGGTCAAGGTACAACTCCGAGTCGTCCTTTTACCGAGGGACACGGCTATTCGAATAAATCAACTTCCCTGCAGGGGTGCACCACATTTCCCAACACGCTCGATCCCCTTTGTCCGGACACACTTTTCTGGGTCATGCCCGGCCTCGGAAGATCAACATGTCGCAGCCCTACCTAGGCACAACAGAGAGGTCAGCACGTTGGTCTAAATCCTATGGCGCAGGGGTCTAGGCCCATCACCCATTGCACACCTGCATGTTGCGTACACGACCGGAAGCAGAACTAGCCCCCTTAATACAAGAGCAGGCTTACGGTCCAATCCGGCACGCGCCGCTCAGTCGCTGACGTCACGAAGGCTTCGGCTGATACCACGACGTCGAGTGCCCATAACTGTCCCCGCGTAGATGGTTAGTGCGTATAGGCCAGTGGCCAGACTCAGATCAAATACCAAGATCTCGTTAAGCGTGTTAAGTATCCGCGAACGCCGACCAGGGCCAGACCCACCTCTCTCCTAGGTGGTCCCAACCTGCCCTGTCGCTCCGCCACAAAGTAACAGTCGGGGGCCGTCGGGAACCCAGGCCCATCTCTATCTGGATGGAGCCACCTGCCCCTTCGGGCCCCATCTCCGAACAGTATCATAAGTAATGTAACGGTATAAAGTATATAGCATATGCCCGTGATCACCTCCCGAAGTGATCACGGCCCAGTAGTATAGCATGGCAGACGGACAAGAGTGTAGGGCCACTGATGATAATCTAGCATCCTATACTAAGCATTTAGGATTGCAGGTAAGGTATCAACAGTTGTAGCAACAATGACAGGCTATGCATCAGAATAGGATTAACGGAAAGCAGTAACATGCTACACTAGTCTAATGCAAGCAGTATAGAGGAGAGTAGGCGATATCTGGTGATCAAGGGGGGGGGGGGCTTGCCTGGTTGCTCTGGCAAGAGAGAGGGGTCGTCAACACCGTAGTCGTACTGGGTAGCAGCGGTGTCGGTCTCGGTGTCTAGCGAGAGAAGAGGGGGAAGAAACAATAAATATTAAGCAAACAAATGCATGGCGATGCATGACATGACAAAGCGTGATGCTAGGTGTTCCCTAACGCGGTATGTGGTGGTACCGGTGAAGGGGGGAAACATCCGGGAAAATATCCCCGGTGTTTCGTGTTTTTGGTCAGATGAATCGGAGGGGGAAAGTTGCGTGTTCTCTATGCTAGGGATGCGTGGCGGACGAACGGGTTGCGTATTCGAATTCGTCTCGTTGTTCTGAGCAACTTTCATGTATAAAGTTTTTTCATCCGAGTTACAGATTATTTTATATTAATTTTCAAAGTTTATCGCAATATTCTAAATTATTATTAGAAACTAAATAGCTAAATGCTAGGAGCACCCAGCTCTGCGTACACAGAAGTGTACCAAAGGCTAATAGGTGGGCCAGGGGGTCCCAGTTGACCAGTCAATGTTTGACTGGTCAACAGGGGGTGGGCCCCCCTGTTATTGACTATTATATTAACTAACTAATTAATTTAGTCTAACTAGGTTATTAGTATAATAAAATTTAATTTGTTTAATTAAACCTAATTTAATTAATTAATTAATTATATATTTTAAAATCTTTTTAAAATCTTTTTTTAACAGGAGGTGTGGGGCCCTTTGTCCAGTGGCTCAACCGAGCCACACGGGCGCTGGGCTAACGGGGCGGGCGAACCCGTCCAGGGAGGCGCGACCGCGCGAGGCCGGCCGGCCGGAGCTGCACCTGGCAGCGGCAGCAGTGGGAGCGGGGCTCCGGTGGGCGCGGGGCGTGGCAGGGGAGGCCGGCGAGGTCGGCGGCAGCGGTGGGAGTCCGACGGGCGCGGACCAACGCGCACGGGCGGCGGAGCACCCGCAGGCGTGCGCGGGGCGGCCAGAGGCAGCCGCCGGCAGCAGCGCCGCAGTGAGGGATGGGGCGCAGCGGCAACAGCGGGTAGAGCCGGTGAGGGGCGGAGAGGGCGGCGATAGTGCGCCAGTGGCCAGAGGCCACAGTGGACGGCGGGAATGGAAGCGGGGCGAGGGGGCAGAGGTAGGCGGGCGCAGGTGGCGTGGCCGCGTGCGTGGTTGGTCACGCGACGAGGCGGCAGGGCGTGGCGGAGCGCGCGCGCGAGGACGGCGGCTGCTTTAGCGGCAACTATGGCGAGCAGCAGGGGGAGCGCGGGCGCGGGCCAGGTGAGGCCAGGTGCGAGCTTGCGCCGCAACAGCGAGCGCGGTGGGACTGGCCACGCACGCGCGGGAGTCGATGGCGCGAGCAAAGGCGGCTGCGGGACGCGGTCTACGAGCGGGCGCCAGCAGCAGTAGCACGTACGCGGACGCTGAGCTGCGGCTATGGCGGGCACCGGCTTGTACAGGCGACTACGGCGACGAAACGAACGGGAGATGAGGGGAATTAGCATGGGGCTCACAGCGGAGGTCGATGGCGCGTTTGGGGAAGCTCGGGGATGCGCCGGAGAACGGATCCACGACGGGGCAGCGGTGACGACCGACGGCGAAGACGATGGAGCGGCTCCCCGGCTCGATGCAGTAGTGTAGTCGAAGGAGTAGAAGCCGATGGAGCCCGTGGACCTGCCGGCTTGACACGGAGAGGCTGTTGGCAACGCGGGCGGCGAAGAAACGGCGACGGCATGGGTGTCCATGAGTGGATCTGGAGGAGGGGAAAGCGAAAGGGAGAGGATGGAGAGAGGAGTGGGTGAGTGCGGGGGTGGGAGAGGACCGAGGGGGCAGGTGGCGGACCTTATCCGCTCGCCCTCGACGCCGGCGAGGTGGTTGGGGCGGGACGAGCCCCTGTAGCGTCTGGTCGGAGGAACAGGGCAAAGAAGCTGACCGGTGGGGGTTATGTGGGCTAGTTGGGTCGGCTAGTGTGCCAAGTTGTTGGGTGGGCCAAGGCCCAGTGGGAGTCAGGGTTTTTTCTTTTCTTTTGCTTTCTTTTTTTCTATTTTCTTATTATACTTTTATTGTTTTTATTTTATTTCCCAATTACTTTTGTTTGTAAAATATCTAATTAACACCCAAATTTGCAATCTAATTATACCTCTGCCACAATAACTTTGGCACCTAAATAAAATAGTTTCGTAATTATTATTTTATTTAAAAGTATTTAAATAATAGTTTTTGCTACTGTTTTATTACCATTTGAATATTTAAAACTTTTATAAAAGTTTGGTTTCTCCACCATAATTACCTATGCAATATTTGGTTCACTCCGAACATTTTAGTTTTAATATTTGAAAACTTTTATTGTTTGCTTGATTTTAAATTTGAATTTGAATCGGATTCGTACTAATGCGAGATTAGCAACATTAACCGAGGTGACATGGCATAGTTAACGTGGGATTACTGTAGCCTAATTATCCGGGCGTCACAACCCTCTAAGAATTTCTCGTGGTGGGTGTGCTTTCTTGCAATGGTGGGGTGCGATCGAAAGGTTGAAGAGACACAAGGGTTAAATGGCCGTTGTAATAAATGGGGGCTGACCGGCCTGT
This sequence comes from Triticum urartu, assembly GCF_003073215.2. Lineage (NCBI taxonomy): Eukaryota > Viridiplantae > Streptophyta > Magnoliopsida > Poales > Poaceae > Triticum > Triticum urartu. The sequence goes on along the minus strand of NC_053027.1, from coordinate 141,280,458 downwards.
AATCGTCACGTCTTTTCACGACATTCATGGAGGAGGATTCCAATGCACGCTTGACAACACCGCACCGCACGCGTGGGCTCGAGGAGGCGCCAAATGTATCGTCGGTGAGCCTGTCCCGTGCTACCGCGCAGTTTAGCGCGCAAGCTTCCCGCCCAGCTAGTTTGTCCATGCGTCAGCTAGAAGAGGGACAAATCGTGGGCCGTGTGTGGAATGACTTCGGTCATAAGTTTACCCGTGGGTGATGAGGTCAAAATTACACAGAAGGGTGATGGTGGACACTCGAGTGCCATAATTAATTCTGCGCTCTATAGGGCACACGGTGGAACAAAACCAACTGTGTGCAATAATGTCGAAGATCGTAGTTGAGTTAGCTATACAGATCGTGTGCTGTGAGATCGACAAGGTAAACAGATTCGGGAATGGCTAATAAAATCTAAGAACATTGCATATTAAGGTCAAAATAGTGCTACCAATATACGAGTCTCATACGATGCCATTTCAATGATTGTACCACAAAAGCTCGAAATATTACAAGGTTCAAATTCCAGAGTTATATGGCTCAAATTCGAAGATTACAAGGTTCAAACTAATATTAGAAATGAAATTCAGCTCATCAGCTGCAAATGCTCGTGCTGATCCGCTGAACATGGATATCAGAGAGGTTCAAACTAATATTACCACTTCTAAGTCTGGTTTCAAAACCTCACATTTTTTGCAAAGGGGTCAGCCACTGAGAAGTCATGCATGGGGTTGACATGATGACTTCCGATTACTCTGTCATCTGAAGTTTCAAAATGAAATTCAGCATTTTTGGAGTCTATTCCATTATGCCGTAGGCGCCGGTGCTAATCAACAAACCATTCATTTTTGCGAAATAAATGTAGGGCAAACCTCATTTCCTTCAGCACCCCCTTGCTCCAAGAACAAAGAACCTAAAGAATATAATCTCCGGTAAGGTCCCTCGGTAGGAGTTCAAAGTAATTTCTGAGAGATGCAGATCTAGGCATTCGACGTGATTGTTATATTATATCACATTATCTACCACTTGGCCTAATCTTATCTGCAAAATAAGAAAATGTGTTAGTGCCTACATGAAGTTTTGAACATTACTACATGCCTATTTGGTTTGTGGGATTTGTAAATGCACTAACATGCCATCTATGATTACCATGGGCATTTGATCATATTCTAGAAAAATGTAGCCATCTTCACAAGAGGTTGGAGTGGATGAAAAGTTCCCTAAGAAAACTAGTACAGATGAATCCAAAGGATAAATGCTTATTAATTGTAACCATATGGATCAAGCAACCAATATGGGGGGGGATGCATGTACTGAAATCCCCCAAAAGAATCCTTCAGAAATCATAGTATATTGTCATTGCAAACTTGGAAAAAGGTGTCACAAATTGAACTCCCTTATGGTTAACAACAGGAAAGGAACATCACCTCGATATATAGCTTCTCCAAGCACGGAAAGCATCTCGGGAAACTGACAACTTGCTCTAGGTTGGGGCCGATAGATTCTACTGCCAAGACCTTCAGTGTGCGAAGTATCGGGGTCAAGCTTGTCGGAATCATTTTTTGAATGACAGACGAACACAACTCTTACAAAAATAGAAATAATGTTAATTTGTAGAAGGAGGGGTAGAAGGCGACTGTTGTACCTGAACGAGTGTGGATCCAATAACAAGTTCGGGGTATTTGTTAGACGAGTAGCCCACCACTATCAATTTCGGCGCATAAATGACATTGATTCTTGTTGGACCTTCTTGATCAACTACAAGTAATCTCTCAAGTGCAGGTGTGTCCTCAATGACCATATCGTGGTACACATCTTGTGATGTCTTCCTACCACACCAACAACACACATAAATAGTCCGGAGAGTCATGGAGGTGATGTGGAAGGTACTCAACCCATTGATCGCCTGAAGACGAAGGTACTTGAGTGCAGTACAGCCACGGAGCAGGAGCTCCATGTCATCATTTGAGAGGCAGACGACGATGAGCTCGAGGTGCTTCAGTCATGGTAGAATAAGAGCAGGCGCGTCATTAAGGGGGATGGCAGTTCCTGAATTTGGCGACGCACAGTGTGGGCGCGAGGCGGAGTGCGGACATTGGCAGCGACCGCATATGCCCATCATCAAAAGTGAGCTCCTCGAGCTGATCTAGGACAGGGGATCGGAACCAGTCATCAAGCTTGGCTCGGTCCTTGCCGTTGGAACGGAACTTGCCCATTCTAAGGGCTCTGGTTGGGCCAAGGTGACTGTCGATGATGTTGGAGAACGCATCCAAACTTTTGCGATAGCCATGGCAGAGCTCGTGGGTATCGATGAGGCCGAGAGGGCTGGAGTTCCATAGGGGGCGCCACCACCGGGAAAGGACAATTGTCCACTGTAACACCCCGTATGTAACTTGCCATATTTGTATTCCAACTCTTGCCATTTTCGGCTCTAAGTTATGATATTCCCTTGTGGTTGGGTTTTGTCTTCGTTTTGCATTTTGTCCATGTCATGCATCTCATATCATGTCATCATGTGCATCGCAATTGCATACGTGTTCGTCTCATGCATCCGAGCATTTTCCCCGTTGTCCGTTTTGCGATCCGGCACTCCTATGTCCTCCGGCGTCCCCTTTTGCCTCTTTTCGTGTGCAAGTGTTAAACGTTCTCGGATTGGACCGAGACTTGCCAAGCGGCCTTGGTACACTACCGGTAGACCGCCTGTCAAGTTTCGTGTCATTTGGAGTTCGTTTGATACTCCAACGGTTAACCGAGGAACCGCAAAGGCCTCGTATATGTTGCAGCCCAACACCCCTCCAAAGTGGCCCAAAACCCATCTACACCCCCTCCATCCTCTCGGCCGTTTGATCACGATCGCGTGGCCGAAAACCGCATTCCATTTGGACTCTCCTAGCTCCTTCTATGTATAAATAGGTCTTCCCCGTTCAAAATCTCAAATGAAACCCTAGCCCCGCTCCCTCTCCGCTGCCGGACGTGTCCGCCGGCGCCGGACACGTCTACCGCCGCCGCCCACGGCCAACAGAGGCGCGCCACCTATCCCTGGCCACCGCCCCGCCGCCAGGCCCGCTCGGGCCCATCGCCGGCCCTCCCGGCCCGGGCGGCGCGCGCCGCCACCTCCCGCGTCGTCCCTGCGCGCCCGAAAGCCGTCCCCGCCGCCCTGCTCCTCCGCGCCGCCCGCCGCCACCGGAGCCGGCCGCGCCCGCCGCGACCGGAGCTCGCCGGCGCCCGCTGCTCCGCCACCGAGAGAGCCGCCGCCGTCTCCGCCACCCTGCTCCTCCTCGCCGACGCCTGGATCCGCGCTCTCCGGCGAGCCCCGCATCTCTCCGGCCACAGGACCTCCAACTCCGGCCAGCTGCTCCGGCGAACTTCGAACCATGTGCCCCGGAACCCTAGATCCAGTTGGGAAGGTTGACCCCGATTTTCGTCTAAGTCTTTTTCTGTTATATTTTTAGCCCCTGTTCGATGTGCCATAACTTGTTGCATATAGCTCCGTTTTGAGCGTGCCATATATCAATTTGTTCGTTAGGATGTCCTCTTCATTTCATTCCATTTCACCATGCTTGTTTGAGTCCATCCTGATGCCTAAAATGCTGTTGCAACAGTGCTTCAAAATGTTATTTTTTGTTTCTTAACAGATTATGAGCTTTTGTCATTTTTGCCATGATTAATGTGTGCCTCCTATGAACTTGAGCCCTACACGTGTTTTGGGCTATGCCATGCCATCTTTACAGGGGTGTATGCCATGTATTTTTGTGATCAATGTGGTGACTAGCACAAGCATGCAAAGTAGCCCTCGTGATGTTGCTGATTTCACGGACTTAGAATTCTTCTAAGTCATTTCCCTGATGTTATTTTTATGCCATGTATTCATGTTGCTACCGAGTGATCCATGCCTCTTTTGAGAATGTTCAGTAAGGATGATTTTGAGATATTGTTATGTTCTATCCATCCATGGCTTTGTTTGCAATTATGGAGTACCCTAGCATGACTCAATCTTGCTCTACTTTTGCTATAAATATTCCTGGCAGATTGTTTACATGTTATTCAATTTTGCCAAGGTTGTTGTAGTTGATCCTTGCATGCTATGAGATGGTTCTTGACATGGTTAGCTTCTTGAACATGTCTTCTTGCCGAGTGTATGCTCAGTTTGTCATGAAATGCCTTATGGTGAGTGCATCGAGCTCGCAAACATGCCTACGTAACACTGTTTTGCCATGTCCAGTTTTCTGCTAAGTCTGAATCTGTTAACGAAACTTGCTATGTTTACATGGGTGCCATCATATTTTCTGATCCCTTTTGGCTTATGGTCAGTAAGGGACTTTTGTTATATGCTTTGATTAGTTTCATGCCATGCCTTCCTTTGCTATGTCCTGATCCTGTAGCATGTTGTTATCTTGCTCTACACATTGCTTCCTAATGTTAATTCCTGGCATGTTGTTATTTTCACTAAGTCTGTGATGCTGTTATCTTTTGCACTTTTGCCATGCTTGTTTGAACCTGCTATTGTGTGATTTATCCGTAGCTCAGTGTTCATCTTTTGTCAAGCAACTTGAGTAGATCACTACCATGTGCTTTGTTGCTATGTTAGAGTGCATTAGCTTAGTTTCTTGTTGCATTTGAGATGGCATCGTGCTGTTAATCGTAGAATCGTGCCATTATTGTTTTGCTTGCCATTTGCAAACCGTGCATCCGATTCCGGTGATCTTTATGTCGAATTCGACCGAAATCAACTCCTCTTTCCAGCGGCGCACTTGGTTTGCCAAGTTGAGGCCTGGTTCAATCTTTCCCTTCCGGAGCACGCATATGCATTGCATATTACATCCTGCATATCATGCCATGTTTTACATCATGTTGCTTGCGCATTGCACCGTGGTTGATTGTGTTTGCCTTTGCTTGTGTTCTTGCCTTGGGTAGAGCTGGGAGACGGGTACATGATCGAGAAACCCGTTGAGTACGCTTACGAGGATCAGGCTTACGTCAACTCGGAGAACTTTGCAGGCAAGATGACCATACCCTCGAAATCACTTCTATCTTTGCTTGCTAGTTGCTCGCTCTATTGCTATGCCTATGCCGCGATACCTACCACATCCTTTATCATGCCTCCCATATTGCCATGTCAAACCTCTAACCCACCTTGTCCTAGCAAACCGTTGTTTGGCTATGTTACCGCTTTGCTCAGCCCCTCTTATAGCGTTGCTAGTTGCAGGTGAAGATTGGAGTTTGTTCCTTGTTGGAACATGATTATTGTTGGGATATCATTATTATATCTTGTTTACTTTAATGCATCTATATACTTGGTAAAGGGTGGAAGGCTCGGCCTTATGCCTGGTGTTTTGTTCCACTCTTGCCGCCCTAGTTTCCGTCATACCGGAGTTATGTTCCTTGATTTTGCGTTCCTTACGCGGTTGGGTTATAATGGGAACCCCTTGACAGTTCGCCTTGAATAAAACTCTTCCAGCAAGGCCCAACCTTGGTTTTACCATTTTCCACCTAAGCCTTTTTCCCTTGGGTTCCGCAGACTCAAGGGTCATCTTTATTTGTGCTCCTCTGAGTGTTGGTCCAAAACAGAGCCACTTGCAGCGCCACCACGGGGAAACTGGAGGGTTGGTTTTAGTTGTACATAGTGTTCATCTGGTGTGCCCTGAGAACGAGATACGTGCGACTCCTATCGGGATTTGTCGGCACATCGGGCGGCTTTGTTGGTCTTGTTTTACCATTGTCGAAATGTCTTGTAACCGGGATTCCGAGTCTGATCGGGTCGTCCTAGGAGAAGGAATATCCTTCGTTGACCGTGAGAGCTTGTGATGGGCTAAGTTGGGACACTCCTGCAGGGTTTTGAACTTTCAAAAGCCGTGCCCACGGTTATTGGCAGATGGGAATTTGTTAATATCCGGTTGTAGAGAACTTGACACTTAACTTAACTAAAATGAATCAACAACGTGTGTAGCTGTGATGGTCTCTTTTCGGTGGAGTCCGGGAAGAGAACACGGTCTCGTGTTATGCCTGAACGCAAGTAGTTGTAGGATCACTTCTTGATCTTTGTAGCTTCTCGACCGCGCCTTGCCTTCTCTTCTCGCTCTCAGTTGTGTAATTTAGCCACCATATATGCTAGTGCTTGCTGCAGCTCCACCTCACTACCTTTCCCTATCCATAAGCTTAAATAGTCTTGATCGCGAGGGTGTGAGATTGCTGAGTCACTGTGACTCACAAATTACTTCCAAAACCAGATGCAGGTGCCGATGATACCATTCCAGGGGATGCGACTGAACTGAAGTGGGAGTTCGACAAGGACTCAGGACGTTACTACGTTTCCTTTCCAGACGATCAGTAGTGGAGCCCAGTTGGGGCGATCGGGGATCTTATGCATTTGGGGTTGTCTTTATTTTGGTTCCGTAGTCGGACCTTGATTGTATCTGGATGATGTAATGCTATATTTATGTATTGTGTGAAGTGGCGAGTGTAAGCCAACTCTGTACCTCTTTCTTATTCAGTACATGGGATGTGTAAAGATTACCCCTCTTGCGACATGCCTACAATGCGGTTATGCCTCTAAGTCGTGCTCCAACACGTGGGAGATATAGCCGCATCGTGGGTGTTACAAGTTGGTAATCAGAGCCTTCCCCGACTTTGGAGCCCCCTGCTTGATCGAATCGCTGGCGTTGTTGAGTCTAGAAAAATGTTTTGAGTCTTTTAGGATTATATATATCAGAGAGTAGGATTCTTTTTACTCCTTAGTCCCTTCGTCGCTCTGGTGAGGCATCCTGACGTAGAGTTTTGACTCTTCTCTTCTCAAATTTCACTAAATTTTTTTTCTAGGATCACGCGGGTATCTTGGAATCGTTCCGATCGTTTTGTGACGAGAACATTGTTCTTGGTGCCTCCTGACATTTAGGGGTTGTGGCAGTGTCCCGGGGAGTTGAGCTCCGAGGTGTTGTCGTCACAATTTTATCGTTACAGTTCTGGAATACCTGAGTTCGCCGACATCGAAAATCTCTTTTATGCAGTTGTTGGTGAGATAACCTCGACGCCACCCAGTACTGGGGCGGGAGTTCGGGAGTATTGCCATAACTCATATAACAGATGCTTTTCGAAGGTTGAGGTAAATGATTTCCGAAGGTTTCTTGGTTATGTGTTGAAGGATGGATACAGCTGGATGTAGGATTTGCTAGTTTTGGGTGAGATATTATGCTTCCGCTGTATCCCCAACACCTGATTGCATAACCGGAAAGTTTCGGGAGTTTCATAGGTGGGAATTCATGTAGCTCTAGTATTTCTTCCGCAGATAGTTGGTTTGTGATTGGGTAATCCTTACCGATTATTTGCTCATGTCCGTACCTTGTTGTTTTATTCATCTACCTCTATCTAAGTGGCTTCTCAATTTATGGAAGTGTGATCATTTAATTTGGAATTCATTCGTTCATTCTTGTTCGAATGTTAAGGCTATATGTTGCAATTTCGATCCATTTGATTCAGCTTGAATATATGTCTTTCAAGATGCTAACGGATGTCACCCTCTTCAGGATGCCTCCTCCAACGCGTCAGAATCCGAAACCTCTGCCACCACTTCCACCTCCGGAGGCATGGCAAGCTGTGATGGCCGCTACCAACGCCAACATGCAGCTGATTATGCAACTCTTGCAAGAGCGCAACCAAGGAAATCAAGGCCATGGCAACAGTCAAAATCAGTTTGCTACCCTCAACCCGTTCCTCACAAACCAACCGAAGTCTTTCAGTAACTGTGTCGAGGCCACAGACGCTGACGATTGGCTTGTGGATATCTGCAAACATTTTGAGTGTAGCAACGTTAGGCCTGAGGACTTTGTCAAGTTTGCTTCGTTCCAACTCAAAGACCAAGCTGCTGAGTGGTATCAACAATACAAAGATTCCAGAGGAGGTCGTGTGATTACCTGGGATGATTTCCGCCGAGACTTCAAAGCTCACCACATTCCTCAGAGTGTTGTTGAGAGTAAGTGTGAGGAGTTCCGCAATCTGAAGCAAGGCAGCTTGTCTATTTACGAATACAACATCCTGTTCCAGAGGCTCGCTCGCTTCGGCAAGCAAGACGTCCCTGACGAGAAGAGCATGATTTATCAGTTCAGAGGTGGCCTCAGAGAAGATCTGCAACTAGCTCTTGTGCTTTTTGAGCCGAAAAAGTATGATGAGTTCTACAACATGGCATTAAAGCAAGAGGCTGCTCAGATCAAGTGCGATGCATCTAAGAAGAGAGTCAGGGATGCAACTCCTTCTTCTTCTTCAACTCAAGTGGCAGCTAAGCAACAAAAGTATTGGTTGCCTCCTCCTCCGTTCCGTCATCCGTATCAGCAGAAGAGTAAAGGTGGCAATGGATCTTCCCACCCACCCAACCCAGGCTTTCAGAACAAAGCTTCATCTCATGCTCCAAGGTCAAGTGCTCGGTATCACCGGTCGCTCTCAGAGGTTACGTGCAACAAGTGTCAGCATAAGGGTCACTATGCAAACAAATGCTTCAACCAGAGGCGTCTTCTGCCTCCTCCTCCCGTGAGATCTACCAGCAATGCAGTGGTCAAGCATAATCCTAAGTTTGCAAAGGTCAACATGCTGAATGCAGCTCAGGCAGAGGACTCTTTAGAAGTGATCATGGGTAACCTTCCTGTTAACGATATTCCTACAAAAGTTCTTTTTGATACTGGTGCATCGCTTTCTTTCATTTCAAGACCTTTTGTTGCCAAGCATGAGTTTGTGACCGAAAATATTCCTTTCCCGTTGAAGATTGTGTCCCCGGGCAAGCAAATGACATCTAACAATTGCGTCCCGGATGTTTCTATCAAGATGGGTGATGATAAGTTTCTGTCCTCTCCAATTGTTCTTGGTGACTTAGATATTGATCTAATTCTCGGTATGGACTAGCTTTCTAAGCACAAGGCTCAGCTTGATTGTGCTGCCAGGCAGATTCAATTGACACACTCGTCTGAGGATGTGATCGTCTTTGCCGCTCATGATGATACCATTCAACTGTTTTCTCTCAACGAGAAGGGCGAGTTGAATCCCATCTCTCAGATTCCAGTCATTTGTGAATATCAAGACGTCTTTCTAGAAGAGCTTCCAGGAATGCCTCCTCACCGGCCAGTTGAATTCGTCATCGATCTTGAGCCTGGCACGGAACCTGTTTGCAAACATCCTTACAAGCTTGGACCAGAAGAGTTGAAGGAGCTGAAGAAACAACTCGATATACAAGAGCGTATGGGTCTCATCATACCAAGTTCTTCTCCATGGGGTTGTGGTGTTCTTTTTGTCAAGAAGGATGGCACAGACCAACTTTGTGTCGACTACCGTCCATTGAACAAGAAGACCATAAAGAACAAGTACCCACTTCCCAACATCAATGAGCTTTTCGAACAACTTAAAGGTGCTCAAGTATTCTCCAAGCTTGACCTCCGTATGGGCTATCATGAGATTCGCATTCGTGAACAAGATATCCCCAAGACAGCATTCAGAACAAGCTATGGTTCTTATGAATACTCTGTCATGTCTTTCGGCCTTGTCAATGCTCCTCCAACGTTCTCTCGCATGATGAACTTCATCTTCAACCCCTACACAAATGACTTCGTCTTGGTCTATCTCGATGACATTTTGGTCTTTTCCAAGAACAAGGAGGAACATGCCAAGCACTTGAGATTGGTGCTGGACAAACTCAGAGAACATCAGTTCTATGCGAAGTTTTCAAAGTGCGAGTTTTGGCTCGATGAGGTTCTCTACCTTGGGCATATCATCTCCGCCAAGGGCATAGATGTTAATCCCGAGAAGGTGTCTGCAATTGTGAATTGGGAACCACCTCAGAATGTGAAGCAACTCCGCAGCTTTCTTGGGCTCGCAAGCTATTGTTGAATATTCGTTGAGAATTTCTCTAAGATCGCAAAGCCTCTTTCCAACCTTCTCCAGAAGCATGTGAAGTATGTATGGACGCCTGAATGTGACATCGCTTTCAACACCCTCAAAGAGAAGTTAGTCACAGCTCCAGCTCTGACTCCTCCCGATGAATCCAAACCATTCGAGGTTTTCTGTGATGCTTCCCTACAAGGTCTCGGTGCTGTGTTAATGCAAGAGAAGAAAGTTGTGGCCTATACCTCTCGCCAGTTGAAGCCCAACGAAAAGAACTACCCCACTCATGACCTCGAGTTGGCGGCAGTTGTCCATGCTCTTTTAACATGGAGACATCTCTTGTTGGGAAGAAAAGTGGACATCTTCACTGATCATAAGAGTCTCAAGTACATCTTCACTCATCCCAACCTCAACCTCAGGCAGACTCATTGGGTCGAAATGATTCAAGAGTATAATCCGAGTATTGAATATACTCCAGGCAAGGCCAATGTCATTGCTGATGCTTTGAGCAGGAAGGCTTACTGCAACAGTTTGATTCTCAAGCCCTTCCAACCAGATCTTTGTGAAGCTTTCTGCAAACTTAATCTCCAAGTTGTTCCTCAAGGATTCCTTGCCAACCTCCAAGTCTCTCCTACTTTGGAAGATCAGATTCGTGAGGCTCAACTTCTTGATGCAATGGTGAAGAAGGTGAAGATTGGGATTGCCAAGAGCCAACCCAAGTACAAGTGCTATCGCCTTGATGACAAAGATACTCTATTCTTCAAGGATCGAATTGTTGTTCCTAAAGGTGACCTTCGTAAAGTCATCATGAACGAGGCTCACAATTCACTCCTATCTATTCATCCTGGAAGTACAAAGATGTACCATGACGTCAAGCAGTCGTATTGGTGGACTCGAATGAAGCGCGAGATTGCTCAGTTCGTGAATGAATGTGATGTTTGCAGAAGAGTGAAAGCAGAACACCAACGGCCAGCTGGTCTCCTCCAACCTCTTGCCATTCCAGAATGGAAGTTTGACCATATTGAGATGGACTTCATGACTGGATTTCCCAAGTCCAAGCGTGGCAATGATGCTACCTTTGTTGTCATCGACAAGCTCACTAAAGTGGCTCATTTTCTTCCTATCAAAGAATCTATCACAGCAGCTCAGTTGGCAGAGCTATACACCTCCAGGATTGTCTCTTTGCACGACATTCCGCAGTTGATATCTTCAGATCGTGGAAGCATCTTTACTTCTAAGTTCTGGGATTCCTTTCAGATGGCCATGGGCACCAGCATTCGCTTCAGCACAACCTTTCATCCTCAAACTAGTGGACAAGTCGAGCAAGTAAATCAAATTCTTGGAGATATGCTCAGGGCTTGTGTCATTTCTTTCGGTATGAAGTGGGAAGATTGTCTTCCATATGCCGAGTTCTCCTACAACAACAGCTTCCAAGCGAGTTCGGCAAGGCCCCATTCGAGATTCTCTATGGCAGAAAGTGTCGTACTCCTCTTAATCGGTTAGAGACTAGAGAATGCCAACTTCTTGGAAATGACTTGATCATAGAGGCTGAAGAAATGTGCAAAGTCATTCGTGAAAATCTCAAAGCCACGCAATCGCGCCAGAAGAGTTACTATGATAGCAAGCATCATGACTTGGCTTTCGAGATCGGAGACCATGTCTACCTCCGCGTCTCTCCAATGAAAGGTACTCGTCGCTTCGGTATCAAAGGGAAGCTTGCCCCTAGATACGTGGGTCCTTTCAAGATCATTGGCAAAAGAGGCGATCTCGCCTATCAACTTGAGCTTCCATCCAACTTTGCAAATGTGCACGACGTGTTTCACGTGTCTCAGCTTCGCAAGTGTTTCAAGACTCCTGACCGCACCATCAATTTTGAAGAGATTGATCTCCAAGAAGACCCGTCTTATCATGAGCATCCTGTTGCTATTCTTGAAGAAACTGAGCGCAAGACTCGCAACAAGTCTATCAAATTCCTGAAAGTGGAGTGGTCACATCATTCCGACAGTGAAGCCACCTGGGAACGCGAGGACCACCTCGGTTCCGAATATCCGGAGTTTCTCCAGTCCTAGATCTCGATACGAGATCCTTTCGTAGTGGTGGAGTGTTGTAATGCCCCGTATGTAACTTGCCATATTTGTATTCCAACTCTTGCCATTTTCAGCTCTAAGTTATGATATTCCCTCGTGGTTGGGTTTTGTCTTTGTTTTGCATTTTGTCCATGTCATGCATCTCATATCATGTCATCATGTGCATCGCATTTGCATACGTGTTCGTCACATGCATCCAAGCATTTTCCCCGTTGTCCGTTTTGCGATCCGGCACTCCTATGTCCTCCGACGTCCCCTTTTTCCTCTTTTCGTGTGCGAGTGTTAAATGTTCTAGGATTGGACCGAGACTTGCCAAGAGGCCTTGGTACACGACCGGTAGACCGCCTGTCAAGTTTCGTGTCATTTGGAGTTCGTTTGATACTCCAACGATTAACTGAGGAACCGTAAAGGCCTCATGTGTGTTGCAGCCCAACACCCCTCCAAAGTGGCCCAAAACCCATCTAAACCCCCTCCATCCTCTCGGCCGTTCGATCACGATCACGTGGCCGAAAACAACACTCCATTTGGACTCTCCTAGCTCCTTCTATGTATAAATAGGTCTTCCCCGTTCAAAATCTCAGATGAAACCCTAGCCCCCTCCCTCTCCGCCGCCGGACGTGTCCGCCAGCGCCGGACACATCTACCGCCGCCGCCCGCAGCCAACAGAGGCGCGCCACCTGTCCCTGGCCGCCGCCCCGCCGCCAGGCCCGCTCAGGCCCATCGCCGGCCCTCCCGGCCCGGGCCGCGTGCGCCGCCACCTCCCGCGTCGTCCCCGCGCGCCCGAAAGCCATCCCCGCCGCCCTGCTCCTCCGTGCCACCCGCCGCCACCGGAGCCGGCCATGCCCACCGCGACGGGAGCTCGTCGGCGCCCGCTACTCCGCCACCGAGAGAGCCCCCGCTGTCTCCGCCGCTCTGCTCCTCCTCGTTGGCGCCTGGACCCGTGCTCTCCGACGAGCCCCGCATCTCTCCGGCCATAGGACCTCCAACTCCGGCCAGCTGCTCCGGCGAACTTCGAACCCTGTGCCCCGGAACCCTAGATCCAGTTGGGAAGGTTGACCCCGATTTTCATCTAAGTCTTTTTCTGTTATATTTTTAGCCCCTGTTCGACGTGCCATAACTTGTTGCATATAGCTCCGTTTTGAGCGTGCCATATATCGATTTGTTCGTTAGGATGTCCTCTTCATTTCATTCCATTTCACCATGCTTGTTTGAGTCCATCCTGATGCCTAAAATGCTGTTGCAACAGTGCTTCAAAATGTTATTTTCTGTTTCTTAACAGATTATGAGCTTTTGTCATTTTTGCCATGATTAATGTGTGCCTCCTATGAACTTGAGCCCTACATGTGTTTTGGGCTATGACATGCCATATTTATAGGGGAGTATGCCATATATTTTTGGGATCAATGTGGTGACTAGCACAAGCATGCAAAGTAGCCCTCGTGATGTTGCTGATTTCAGGGACTTAGAATTCTTCTAAGTCATTTCCCTGATGTTATTTTTATGCCATGTATTCATGTTGCTACCGAGTGATCCATGCCTCTTTTGAGAATGTTCAGTAAGGATGATTTTGAGATATTGTTATGTTCTATCCATCCATGGCTTTGTTTGCAATTATGGAGTACCCTAGCATGACTCAATCTTGCTCTACTTTTGCTATAAATATTCCTGGCAGATTGTTTACATGTTATTCAATTTTGCCAAGGTTGTTGTAGTTGATCCTTGCATGCTATGAGATGGTTCTTGACATGGTTAGCTTCTTGAACATGTCTTCTTGCCGAGTGTATGCTCAGTTTGTCATGAAATGCCTTATGGTGAGTGCATCGAGCTCGCAAACATGCCTACGTAACACTGTTTTGCCATGTCCAGTTTTCTGCTAAGTCTGAATCTGTTAATGAAACTTGCTATGTTTACATGGGTGCCATCATATTTTCTGATCCCTTTTGGCTTATGGTCAGTAAGGGACTTTTGTTATATGCTTTGATTAGTTTCATGCCATGCCTTCCTTTGCTATGTCCTGATCCTGTAGCATGTTGTTATCTTGCTCTACACATTGCTTCCTAATGTTAATTCCTGGCATGTTGTTATTTTCACTAAGTCTGTGATGCTGTTATCTTTTGCACTTTTGCCATGCTTGTTTGAACCTGCTATTGTGTGATTTATCCGTAGCTCAGTGTTCATCTTTTGTCAAGCAACTTGAGTAGATCACTACCATGTGCTTTGTTGCTATGTTAGAGTGCATTAGCTTAGTTTCTTGTTGCATTTGAGATGGCATCGTGCTGTTAATCGTAGAATCGTGCCATTATTGTTTTGCTTGCCATTTGCAAACCGTGCATCCGATTCCGGTGATCTTTATGTCGAATTCGACCGAAATCAACTCCTCTTTCCAGCGGCACACTTGTTTGCCAAGTTGAGGCCTGGTTCAATCTTTCCCTTCCGGAGCACGGATATGCATTGCATATTACATCCTGCATATCATGCCATGTTTTGCATCATGTTGCTTGCGCATTGCACCGTGGTTGATTGTGTTTGCCTTTGCTTGTGTTCTTGCCTTGGGTAGAGCCGAGAGACGATTACGTGATCGAGAAACCCGTTGAGTACGCTTACGAGGATCAGGCTTACGTCAACTCAGAGAACTTTGCAGGCAAGATGACCATACCCTCGAAATCACTTCTATCTTTGCTTGCTAGTTGCTCGCTCTATTGCTATGCCTATGCCGCGTTACCTACCACATGCTTTATCATGCCTCCCATATTGCCATGTCAAACCTCTAACCCACCTTGTCCTAGCAAACCGTTGTTTGGCTATGTTACCGCTTTGCTCAGCCCCTCTTATAGCATTGCTAGTTGCAGGTGAAGATTGGAGTTTGTTCCTTGTTGGAACATGATTATTGTTGGGATATCATTATTATATCTTGTTTACTTTAATGCATCTATATACTTGGTAAAGGGTGGAAGGCTCAGCCTTATGCCTGGTGTTTTGTTCCACTCTTGTCGCCCTAGTTTTCATCATACCGGTGTTATGTTCCTTGATTTTGTGTTCCTTACGCGGTTGGGTTATAACGGGAACCCCTTGACTGTTCGCCTTGAATAAAACTCCTCCAGCAAGGCCCATCCTTGGTTTTACCATTTGCCACCTAAACCTTTTTCCCTTGGGTTCCGCGGACTCAAGGGTCATCTTTATTTTAAACCCCCGGGCCAGTGCTCCTCTGAGTGTTGGTCCAAAATAGAGCCACTTGCAGCGCCACCTCGGGGATACTTGAGGGTTGGTTTTAGTTGTATGTAGTGTTCATCCAGTGTGCCCTGAGAACGAGATACGTGCGACTCCTATCGGGATTTGTTGGCACATCCGGCGGCTTTGCTGGTCTTGTTTTACCATTGTCGAAATGTCTTGTAACCGAGATTCCGAGTCTGATCGAGTCGTCCTGGGAGAAGGAATATTCTTCATTGACCGTGAGAGCTTGTGATGGGCTAAGTTGGGACACCCCTGCAGGGTTTTGAACTTTCGAAATCCGTGCCCGCGGTTATGGGCAGATGAGAATTTGGTAATATCCAGTTGTAGAGAACTTGACACTTAACTTAACTAAAATGAATCAACAGCGTGTGTAGCCGTGATGGTCTCTTTTCGGCGGAGCCCGGGAAGAGAACACGGTCTCGTGTTATGCTTGAACGTAAGTAGTTGTAGGATCACTTCTTGATCTTTGTAGCTTCTCGACCGTGCCTTGCCTTCTCTTCTCGCTCTCATTTGCGTAAGTTAGCCACCATATATGCTAGTGCTTGCTGCAGCTCCACCTCACTACCTTTCCCTACCCATAAGCTTAAATAGTTTTGATCGCGAGGGTGTGAGATTGCTGAGTCCCCATGACTCACATATTACTTCCAAAACCAGATGCAGGTGCCGATGATACCATTCTAGGGGATGCGACTGAACTGAAGTGGGAGTTCAACGAGGACTCAGGACGTTACTACGTTTCCTTTCCAGACGATCAGTAGTGGAGCCCAGTTGGGGTGATCGGGGATCTTATGCATTTGGGGTTGTCTTTATTTTGGTTCCGTAGTCGGACCTTGATTGTATCTGGATGATGTAATGCTATATTTATGTATTGTGTGAAGTGGCGATTGTAAGCCAACTCTGTACCTCTTTCTTATTCAGTACATGGGATGTGTAAAGATTACCCCTCTTGCGACATGCCTACAATGCGGGTATGCCTCTAAGTCGTGCTCCGACACGTGGGAGATATAGCCGCATCGTGGGTGTTACATCCACGCCCCATGTTTGATTAGGAGGAGGGAGATGATGACTGTCAACATATCATCAGGGAGGCCGCTGATGAAGTCTAGGCCTGCTGGAGTCTCTTGCGGTTCTAGCTCGCCTCTGCTTGTTGGCAGCCCCGTTCTCCACCTTCGGAGTCTCCTTGTCAGCGGCGCTTTTTGATAGAAATGGGAGTACAGGGAATATTTAGTTAAATTAGGGCAATAAAAAGTGTATTGGTAACTAGAAGTTATTAGGTAGGAATATAGTAAGAAAAGGGAATAACAGTTGGTTGCTTAAATACTACACAATTCATTTGATATTGCTGGGTAAGTCAACATGCAGATAGTTGAAAAGAAAACTTACTTCGAACAAAGTCTGGACGGATGATATCATCAGGGAAGTTACCATATATCTCATGACCAGGCCCTTTTATGTGCAGTGCAATTATAGTGCCAACTTTCAGTTCATAAAACTTAGAAATTTCTTTCCAAAAGCCAGTGCCAAAATAGGAGTCACCATGTTCATCAAGTCTTACAGTAGCAATGATTGTAAATCCATGGTTTGTGTGCAGTATGACATCCCTGCAGTCTTGATTTATGTAAAGGGAAAGATTTTGCACTACTGATTCTGTTGCATAGCAAGGGACGCGCTGCAGAAAATGGTAGGATTGTTAAAGAAAATATGGTAACATGAAAATATGGGCCCAAATTGAAAGAACTGTACAACAGTCAAAATCAAAGGACAAAAATTTATAATTAAACAGATAGGGTAAACATGATGTCATGAAAATATGAGAGTAATCGAAAGAACAATACATCATTAATTTGCCTAATATAGAAAAAAGAGGGGAAAATCCCCTTTGATGTATATGGTGCATGTGGCACCTTTTATCCAAATATAGTAATATTTAGAATATGTTCAGGAAAGTAGGCCATGCCAGCCGATTTAGAGTGAGATTGAACATACCGCGTGCATCCTCAAGTCATCTGGTACGGTGAGATGGAATGTCTGGCGGAGGCCGCAAGGTCCTGATGTGTTCGCGCACTGTACACTCTATGAACGGAAGAAATCCCTCAAATCAGCTCGAATAAAAATGAATTCATGGAGATTTCAGTCGGGTGATTAAAGGAGGTAGATGAACTGGGATAAGAGATGAGATACTCATTAAATTAGTTACCTTGTTGTCCATGAGAAAGAACCCTCAGTACGGCAGATTCCCCAACCGAGCGAAGCTGGGTCGACCGCGAGCAGCGTCGAGAAAGTCGATGGCGATAGGCGGCGGCAAGCGGAAGTGGCGAAATGCGGTGGGCTTTGCCGGCAGCCTAGCAGCGGCGGCAGGCGGCGAGCTAAGTGTTTACTGCCGCGATAGGCGGTGCCATGCATAGACGCGGAGGAGCTTGTGCGGGTGTGATTGGGGACCAGAGTGGGTGGCGAGCGGGCTGAGGGTTTTTGTGACGTGGGGATGGCGAGGGTTTTTCTTTTCTTTTTTGAATTGGGTGGTAGGGTTTTCTCTCCCACAAAGAATTTTGGAGGCGATGGTTTGCTAGAGCAACCGTGTGTGATTGACGCAACAGGAAAAATGAAAGTCATTGCACACGGTTCCAATTTTGAGAACCGTGTGTGATTGACGTACTACCTCCATCCTGATTTATTGACCCCCTTTGTAATTTTTACCAAATTTTGACCAAATATTTAACTAAGAAATGTTTATGCATGTCACCAAAAATTATATCATTGAACACTATGCTCAAATACCCATCCAACGATATGATTTTTGCTGACCTACACTAACATTTTGTTAGTTAAACTTTTGGTCAAAATTTAACACAAATTACAAAGGGGACCAATAAACCAAGATGGAGGTAGATTCCATCAACCGAACTGATTGCATCCATATCCCACGGTTAGACATAAGTAAACATAGATTAAACATACTTAGACATAGATAATAAGCATACACATACATAAGCATAGTTCATCCATAAGTATATAGTTCAACCGCATTAAGCATACTCAAGCGTACATAGTTCGATCCATCCCACATCTCATCTCACATGCGGTCGGCATGATCCTGAAGCTTCTCCAGGTACTCAGCTTACGCGTCGTGTGTCACCCTGCGAGAATACTTCTGCTTGAAGGAGCCAACGACCTGTCCTCTTGCATGTGCCAGAACACTTAGATACGCGTCATGAAGCTTCTGGTTGCAAAATGGGCATCCATAGCCGCCGTTCCAGGTCCTAATACGCCTGTTATGCATTCCCGCATAAAGCTCCCTCGAGATTTGCCTCTTGTACCTCCTCTAGCCATCTTCATCCTCGCTGTCCACATTGTTAGACAACACCTATACAAATAGTAAAACAAATTTGGCATCAAATCAATGGTTACATGCCATGAAGTAGGATTAGGAATTTATGGCTATTTATTTATACATATACAGAGATTATGGTTCAATTTTTAAGCACGGTCGTCTATGTACAGACCAATCTTGAAGAAAATAATGGCACAAACATATGTAGGTCATTCAAAATCAATTTTCAAGTCCTGGCTAGGAATTATTAGCACGAACACTAACCCTAGTCAGATTACTAGCAGAAATCATTTGCACAGATGAAACAACTAATCACTTATCACTTGTACCATTCAAACAATCAATACACTACACTGATCTAAAGAAACTTACTCAGATTTCATTGATTGGGAGAACATAACCATATGATTTCTATTCCAAAAAAGGGGGAGGCAGGAGTAACCAGAGAAACCCTATGATCTATTCGACACATAAATGGGTATAGATGACTAACCAGCTGTCTATCGTCGTCTGAGTCGTCACCGGAGTGGTCGTCGGAGTCATCACCAGGGTCGTCACCAGAGTCGGTGTGGAACTCCGCCTCCGGCTGTGGAAGCTTGATGCCGTCGACGACGTCAGGGTGCAGCGATAAACAGTGACGGCAACCTCTGTCTCCATCTCCACGCCGTGCTCCGGTGCTTTAGCAGCCCCAGCGTCGCCACTCCCTCCGATGGGGCGCTTCAGCGGCATCCTCATACATTGACGTCTTTGAAGACTGAGAGCGGCATCAAGGATGCAAGCAGAGAGAGAGGATTGTGTGTGTGGCGAGGATGGGGGTATGGCCGCTCGGGCGCACCGTTAATACGGAGTAGTGGGAGTTGTGGGAGAGAGGCGGGCGGCATCAAACCGATGGCTCGCCTCCCGGTGAGTCTGCGTACCGGACTGCTAGCATGCCTACCAAAGTTTCACACAGCTACTCGCACGCCTCCCGATGACACTGCGGTGTAGCGAGCACTCACCGTCAATTCACACACCTGCACGCATGCCTCTCGGTCTGCCTGCGCGGCGGACTGCTCGCATGCATCCCGTCAACTCACGCCTACTCGCACGGCACACAGGTCACGCAACAGCACGTATATTATTTTTTATTTGGACGATTAATGCTACCGCTTTATTGCTTAATCGAAGCATGACACGTATTGATACGTCTCCAACGTATCTATAAATTTTGATTGCTCCATGCTATATTATCTACTGTTTTGGACATTATTGGGATTTATTATCCACTTTTATATTATTTTCGGGACTAACCTATTAACCGGAGGCCCAGCCCAGAATTGCTGTTTTTTTTGCCTATTTTAGGGTTTCGAATAAAAGGAATATCAAACGGAGTCCAAACGGAATGAAACCTTCAGGAACGTGATTTTTGGAACGAACAAGACCCAGGAGACTTGGACCCTACGTCAAGAAATAAAGGAGGAAGCCACGAGGTAGGGGCGTGCCTCCCCCCCAGGCGCGCCCTCCACCCTTGTGGGCCCCCTGTTGCTCCACCGATGTACTCCTTCCTCCTATATATACCTACATACCCCCAAACGATCAGATACGGAGCCAAAACCCTAATTCCACCACCGCAACCTTCTGTATCCACGAGATCCCATCTTGGGGCCTGTTTCGGAACTCCGCCGGAGGGGGCATCCATCACGGAGGGCTTCTACACCAACACCATAGCCTCTCCAATGAAGTGTGAGTAGTTTACTTCAGACCTTCGGGTCCATAGTTATTAGCTAGATGGCTTCTTCTCTCTTTTTGGATCTCAATACAATGTTCTCCCCCTCTCTTGTGGAGATCTATTCGATGTAATCTTCTTTTTGCGGTGTGTTTGTTGAGACCGATGAATTGTGGGTTTATGGTCAAGACTATCTATGAAGAATATTTGAATCTTCTCTGAATTCTTTTATGTATGATTGGTTATCTTTGCAAGTCTCTTCGAATTATTAGTTTGGTTTGGCCTACTAGATTGATCTTTCTTGCAATGGGAGAAGTGCTTAGCTTTGGGTTCAATCTAGCGGTGTCCTTTCCCAGTGACAGTAGGGGCAACAAGGCACATATTATATTTTTGCCATCGAGGATAACAAGATGTTTTTTAATCATATTGCATGAATTTATCCCTCTACATCATGTCATCTTGCTTAAGGCGTTACTCTGTTTTCATGAACTTAATACTCTAGATGCATGCTGGATAGCGGTCGATGAGTGGAGTAATAGTAGTAGATGTAGGCAGGAGTCGGTCTACTTGTCTCGGACGTGATGCCTATATACATGATCATACCTAGATATTCTCATAACTATGCTCAATTCTATCAATTGCTCAACAGTAATTCGTTCACCCATCGTAAAATACTTATGCTCTTGAGAGAAGCCACTAGTGAAACCTATGGCCCCCGGATCTATCTTCATCATATTAAAATTCCAATACTTAGTTATTTCCTTTGCTTTTTTACTTTGCTTTTATTTTACTTTGCATCTTTATCACAAAAATACCAAAAATATTATTCCATCATATCTATCAGATCTCTCTCTTGTAAGTGACCGTGAAGGGATTGACAACCCCTTATCGCGTTAGTTGCTAGGAGTTATTTGTTTTTTGCAGGTATGAGGGACTCATGCATAGCCTCCTATTGGGTTGATACCTTGGTTCTCAAAAACTGAGGGAAATACTTACGCTACTTTGCTGCAACATCCTTTCCTCTTCAAGGAAATCCAACACAGTGCTCAAGAGGTAGCAAGAAGAATTTCTGGCGCCGTTGCCGGGGAGTCTACGCAAAAGTCAACATACCAAGTACCCGTCACAACCCTTATCTCTCGCATTACATTATTTGCCATTTGCCTCTCGTTTTCCTCTCCCCCACTTCACCCTTGTCGTTTTATTCGCCCTCTCTCTCTATCCTCCCTCTCTTTCTCTATTTGCCTCTTTTTGCCCGCTTGCTTTTGTTTGCTTGTGTGTTAGATTGCTTGTTTGTCACAATGGCTCTACCTAGATTTGGTGATCTTCACCTTAAAAGGTTAGAAGAGATCGAAAGCAATGTCAGGAGTTTTATGGTTTTGCAATTGGAGCATAATAATTTCTTCAGAAACGAGCTTAAGGAACAGAAAATTTTTATGAGTTTTATGAATAAAGAGCTCGATGATATGTCTAAAGAATTTTACGGTTTAAGATCCCAAATTGCTCGTCTTGAGAAATTGACTACTGAAATTTCGGATAAGCAGGCTACCTTAGTTAATAGGATGGCCGCTAAACCAGATTTCTATGAAAATAAAGATGAAGATCTAAAAGTTATTGATGTGTCCCCTATTAAATCTTTATTTTGCAATATGAATCTTGATAATGATGGGACTGAATATGATCCACCTTTACCTAGAAGGCGTTCCAAAAATTCGGAGTTTTTAGATCTTGATGCTAAATTTGATGAAAGTGGGATTGAAGAAATTAAAACCCTAGATGTTGCTAAACCCACTATTTTGGATTTCAAGGAATTTAATTATGAAAATTGCTCTTTTATTGATTGTATTTCCTTGTTGCAATCCGTGCTAAATTCTCCTCATGCTTATAGTCAAAATAAAGCGTTTACTAAACATATCGTTGATGCCTTGATGCAATCTTATGAAGAAATACTTGAGTTGGAAGTTTCCGTCCATAGAAAACTTTATGATGAGTGGGAACCAACAATTAAAATTAAAATTGAAGATCATGAATTCTATGCTTTGTGTGATTTGGGTGCTAGTGTTTCCATGATTCCAAAGACTTTGTGTGATTTGTTAGGTTTCCGTGATTTTGATGATTGCTCTCTAAACTTGCACCTTACGGATTCCACTATTAAGAAACCTATGGAAGAATTAATGATGTTCTTATTGTTTCAAATAGGAATTATGTGCCCGTAGATTTTATCATTCTTGACATAGATTACAATCCTTCATGTCCTATTATTCTTGGTGGACCTTTCCTTAGAACGATTGGTGAAATTATTGATATGAAGGAAGGAAATATTAGATTCCAATTTCCGTTAAGGAAAGGCATGGAACACTTTCCTAGAAAGAAAATTAAATTACCTTATGAATCTATTATGAGAGCCACTTATGGATTTCCTACCAAAGATGGCAATACCTAGACCTATCCTTGCTTTTTATGCCTAGCAAGGGGCGCTAAACGATAGCGCTTATTGGGAGGCAACCCAATTTTATTTTTATTCCTTGCTTTTTGATCCTGTTTAGTAATAAATAATTTACCTAGCCTATGTTTTGGTTGTGTTTTTTGTGTTTAATTAGTGTTTGTGCCAAGTAGAACCATTGGGAAGACTTGGGGAAAGTCTTGATATCTTGCTGTAAAAAACAGAAACTTTAGCGCTCACAAGAACTGCTGCCATTTTTATTTGGAAAGTTATATTTAGTTAATTCTTTTTGAATATGATTAATAGATAAATTCCTCACGTCCAGAAATTTATTTTAGAATTTTTGGGTTTCCAGATCTTGCGCTAGCTACAGATTACTAAAGACTGTTCTGTTTTTGACAAGTCTGTTTTTCGTGTGTTGTTTGCTTATTTTGATGAATCTATGGCTAGTAAAATAGTTTATAAACCATAGAGAAGTTGGAATAAAGTAGGTTTAACACCAATATAAATAAAGAATGATTTCATTACAGTACCTTGAAGTGGTCTTTTGTTTTCTTTCGCTAACGGAGCTCACGAGATTTTCTACTTTAAGTTTTGTGTTGTGAAGTTTTCAAGTTTTGGGTAAAGATTTGATGGATTATGGAACAAGGAGTGGAAAGTGCCTAAGCTTGGGGGTGCCCATGGCACCCCCAAGATAATCTAAGGACACCTAAAAGCCAAAGCTTGGGGATGCCCCGGAAGGCATCCCCTCTTTCGTCTACTTCTATCGGTAACTTTACTTGGAGCTATATTTTTATTCACCACATGATATGTGTTTTGCTTGGAGCGTCTTGTATGATTTGAGTCTTTTATTTTTAGTTTAATACAATCATCCTTGCTGTACACTCCTTTTGAGAGAGCCATACATGATTTGGAATTTGTTAGAATACTCTATGTGCTTCGCTTATATTATTTGAGTTATATAGTTTTGCTCTAGTACTTCACTTATATTTTGTTAGAGCACGGTGGTGGAATTGTTTTATAGAAACTATTGATCTCTCATGCTTCACTTATATTATTTTGAGAGTCTTAAATAGCATGGTAATTTGCTTAAATAATCCTAATATGCTTGGAATTCAAGAATAGTAAAAATTTCTTATGAGTGCGTTGAATGCTATGAGAAGTTTGATGCTTGATAATTGTTTTGAGATATGAAGATGGTGATATTAAAGTTGTACTAGTTGAGTAGTTGTGAATTTGAGAAATACTTGTGTTAAAGTTTGTGATTCCCGTAGCATGCACATATGGTGAACCGTTATGTGATGAAGTCGGAGCATGATTTATTTTTTGATTGTCTTCCTTATGAGTGGCGGTCCAGGATGAGCGATGGTATTTTCCTACCAATCTATACCCCTAGGAGCATGCGCATAATACTTTGCTTTGATAACTTTTAGATTTTTGCAATAAGTATATGAGTTCCTTATGACTAATGTTGAGTCCATGGATTATACGCAGTTTTCTTCCTTCCACCATTGCTAGCCTCTCTAATACCGCGCACCTTTCGCCGGTATCATACACCCACCATATACCTTCCTCAAAACATCCACCATACCTACCTATTATGGCATTTCCATAGCCATTCCGAGATATATTGCCATGCAACTTTCCACCGTTCCGTTTATTATGACACACTCCATCATTGTCATATTGCTTAGCATGATCATGTAGTTGACATCGTATTTGTGGCAAAGCCACCATTCATAATTCTTTCATACATGTCACTCTTGATTCATTGCATATCCTGGTACACCGCCAGAGGCATTCATATAGAGTCATATTTTGTTCTAAGTATCGAGTTGTAATTGTTGAGTTGTAAGAAAATAAAAGTGTGATGATCATCATTATTAGAGCATTGTCTCAGTGAGGAAAGGATGATGGAGACTATGATTCCCCCACAAGTCGGGATGAGACTCCAGACGAAAAATAAAATAAAGGAGGCCAAATAAGCCCAAATAAAAAAAGAGGCCATAAAAAAGAGAAAAGGCATAAAAAATGAGAGAAAAAGAGAGAAGGGACAATGTTACTATCCTTTACCACACTTGTGCTTCAAAGTAGCACCATGATATTCATGAGAGAGAGTCTCTCATTTCGTCACTTTCATATACTAGTGGGAATTTTTCATTATATAACTTGGCTTGTATATTCCAATTATGGGCTTCCTTAAAATGCCCTAGGTCTTCATGAGCAAGAAAGTTGGATGCACATCCACTTAGTTTCTTTTGTTGAGCTTTCATATACTTATAGCTCTAGTGCATCCGTTGCATGGAAATCCCTACTCACTCACATTGATATCTATTAATGGGCATCTCCATAGCCCGTTGATACGCCTACTTGATGTGAGACTATCTTCTCCCTTTTTGTCTTCTCCACAACCACCATTCTATTCCACATATAGTGCTATATCCATGGCTCACGCTCATGTATTGCGTGAAGATTGAAAAAGTTTGAGAATGTCAAAAGTATGAAACAATTGCTTGGCTTGTCATTGGAGTTGTGCATGATTTAAATACTTTGTGTGGTGAAGATAGAGCATAGCCAGACTATATGATTTTGTAGGGATAAATTTCTTTGGCCATTATATTTTGAGAAGACATGATTGCTTTGTTAGTATGCTTGAAGTATTATTATTTTTATGTCAATATTAAACCTTTATCTTGAATCTTTCAGATCTGAATATTCATACCACAATTAAGAAGAATTACATTAAAATTATGCCAAGTAGCACTTCACATCAAAAATTATCTTTTTTATCATTTACCTACTCGAGGACGAGCAGGAATTAAGCTTGGGGATGCTTGATACGTCTCCAATGTATCTATAATTTTTGATTGCTCCATGCTATATTATCTACTGTTTTGGACATTATTGGGCTTTATTATCCACTTTTATATTATTTTTGGGACTAACCTATTAACCGAAGGCCCAGCCCAGAATTGCTATTTTTTTTGCCTATTTTAGGGTTTCGAAGAAAAGGAATATCAAACGGAGTCCAAATGGAATGAAACCTTCGGGAACGTGATTTTTGGAACGAACAAGACCCAGGAGACTTGGACCCTACGTCAAGAAATAAAGGAGGAAGCCACGAGCTAGGGGCGCGCCTACCCCCCAAGCGCTCCCTCCACCCTCGTGGGCCCCCTGTTGCTCCACCGACGTACTCCTTCCTCCTATATATACCTACGTACCCCTAAACAATCAGATACGGATCCAAAACCCTAATTCCATCGCCGCAACCTTCTGTATCCACGAGATCCTATCTTGGGGCCTTTTCCGGAGCTCCGCCGGAGGGGGCATCCATCACGGAGGGCTTCTACATCAACACCATAGCCTCTCCGATGAAGTGTGAGTAGTTTACCTCAGACCTTCGGGTCCATAGTTATTAGCTAGATGGCTTCTTCTCTCTTTTTGGATCTCAATACAATGTTCTCCCCCTCTCTTGTGGAGATCTATTCGATGTAATCTTCTTTTTGCGGTGTGTTTGTTGAGACCGATGAATTGTGGGTTTATGATCAAGATTATCTATGAACAATATTTGAATCTTCTCTGAATTCTTTTATGTATGATTGGTTATCTTTGCAAGTCTCTTCGAATTATCAGTTTGGTTTGGCCTACTAGATTGATCTTTCTTTCAATGGGAGAAGTTCTTAGCTTTGGGTTCAATCTTGCGGTGTCCTTTCCCAGTGACAGTAGGGGCAGCAAGGCACGTATTGTATTGTTGCCATCGAGGATAACAAGATGGGGTTTTTATCATATTGCATGAATTTATCCCTCTACATCATGTCATCTTGCTTAAGGCGTTACTCTATTTTCATGAACTTAATACTCTAGATGCATGCTGGATAGCGGTCGATGAGTGGAGTAATAGTAGTAGATGCAGGCAGGAGTCGGTCTACTTGTCTCGGACGTGATGCCTATATACATGATCATACCTAGATATTCTCATAACTATGCTCAATTCTGTCAATTGCTCAATAGTAATTCGTTCACCCACCATAAAATACTTATGCTCTTGAGAGAAGCCACTAGTGAAACCTATGGCCCTCGGGTCTATCTTCATCATATTAATCTTCCAATACTTAGTTATTTCCTTTGGTTTTTAATTTGCTTTTATTTTACTTTGCATCTTTATCAAAAAATACAAAAAATATTATTCTATCATATCTATCATATCTCACTCTCGTAAGTGACCGTGAAGGGATTGACAACCCCTTATCGCGTTGGTTGCGAGGAGTTATTTGTTTTGTGCAGGTACGAGGGACTCACGCGTAGCCTCCTACTGGATTGATACCTTGGTTCTCAAAAGTTGAGGTAAATACTTACGCTACTTTGCTGCATCATCATTTCCTCTTCAAGGAAATCCAACGCAGTGCTCAAGAGGTAGCACGTATCCATTGTTGGTCTAACACTCATGGTTCGAATAAATAATCCGTTTGGGATATTGGTTCCCAATTATTAATAATCTCCCGCTTGTAATTAGATAAAGATTACATCAAAACTGGTCTCAAATTTGACAAAAAAGTACAATGCCACTTTGTATTGGTGTTCATATGACAACACGATAAGTTTCATGAACTTCAGATAAGTTTTGGATGTACTAGAATTTAAAAATCAAGATTCTCAATTATTGAAATTTGTTGCATGGGGAGTAAACATGCACCCGGTGAGACACATGTGTTTTTGCAATCCATTTAGGTGCACTGTGACGTGTGCATGTAGCTCAAATTTGATTTTTGCACATTATACCCGTAGAAAATTAATCAATTAATGTACTAAAATGTCTTATTGATCTCTGTGATTGTTTGAAATTAAAACGCCCCTCCTTTGGTAACATATGTTCACCGGATAATTAATTTAACATGCAGTGGATTCGCTGTGTGTGTGGGTGTGTGCGTCTGGGGGTGGCGGGTGGCTCGCAGTACACTACAAGTTGTGAGCCACCGTGTGGGTTGGCCGTTTTGTTAAGCAGGCCAGTGCCACATCAGAGTCATGAATTCGTTATTTAAAATGCTACACAACCCTTTCATACATACATGTTTTGGCCACATGCATTCGATGGTTGTCCTACACGACACTTGATACTCGCGTGTGACGCTTTCTGTGGGCCTGCGAGGTCGTCGTCCATCACTTTGACGAACAGCCGGTAGTGAGGTTAATTTGACTAGCAAGGTTGAATCTTTTTTGTTTGTGTTATGGTGGTATATAGTACGCGTCGAAGAGGTGGGAGGGGACTAGCATATATACTATATGTACGCGTCTGTGAACAAGCACACCTCACTCAGTGTCGAGACTTTTCGGTTTTCGAGGCACATGCCACATCAAAATTGTAAAATTAGCTATTCAAACATCACACAACACCTCTTTGGGCCACATGCATGCACGCGGTGGTTATCCTAGCTAGGACACTCACGTGTGACTCTTCCATCTGTGGGCCCATGAGGCCATCATCGATGCATGCATGCATCACTTTGACCTACATCGGGAGCGATTAATTAATTTCACCATCGATGAGGATTCTTTTGGGTTTTACATATTACGGCAGGAGCATATAGTATGCGGTGAAGAGGGGGGAAGGGGACCATCATATGTAGTACGCTTCATGAACCTCGCTCTGTGTGGGTGCATGGTTTACGGTTTTTGAGGCATGTGGCACATCAAAGTTGTGCATTTTGGGTATTCAACATATATATGTTTGGCCCACATGCAAAGCGGTGGTGGTTGTCCTCTCGCACCCACTTAAGCGGTTATCAGCGATATCGATTCTTTCCATCTATGGGCCCTCTTAGTCCATCACTACTTTTTGCCTGACAACAAGAGAGGTTAATTTGATTTAGGAGGGGATTTTTTTGCTTGTAATACAATATATATAGGTCATGCTCTGGGATGACATGCATGATACATTTTGAGCACACACACATGCATGTGTACGCATGAATCCCTCCCATCAAGTCGAAGTGGCTAGTACAACGACACGTCATGAACCGATCTCGCTCTGTGTGGGGATCTAGTGTATGATTTTTGACGCACGCGCCACGTCAATGTTGTGAAATGGTATTCAAACATGCATGCATCACCTCCATACATATGCATGTAGTGGTTTCCTTCGAACGGTACACTCCCTCGCGTGGTTATCGGCGACAAGCCTATATATTCGTGGGCCCGCGTGGACATCCATGATCACCTTGACCGACAACAAGGTAGGTTACCATGGCAGATTCTTCGTTTGGTTCATGTTTCATAGTGTAGGTCATGGTGAGATTCAGACCTAATTAAGTTCGAGGGCATATACTATGCACGCATGCATGCATGAATCCCCATCGTTGGCTTGAAGTGTGGTGTAACATACATATGCATCGTCAACCTAACCCTCACTTAGTGTGGGGAATCTAGTTCGAAATCACGGTGCCACGTCAAACTTGTTCCATTTTTACTCAAAAACACACCTCTCCATACATATGTTTGGGCCACACACATGCAGTGGTTGTCTTCGGGGACTAGCTACTTGCGTGATTATTCGCGAGCTAGCCCATCTCCGGGGTCGCATGGACGGCCATCACTTTGACCAACAACAAGAGAGAGGTTGTACAACCAAGGTGGATTATTCTTGGTCTGTTTTACGATCCATCTTAGTGAGATATGCCTCTTTGGCCCGCCAACTGGAAGTGTGTGTGGGGGGGGGGCTGCTACATACTTCGCACTTTGCTAGGTGAACCTCGGTCGGGGGGCATGAATTCATAGCTTAGGATTCCCTTCATGGTGACACGAGGGGGGCTGCTAGCTACTTCGCACTTTGCTAGGTGAACCTCGATTAGGGGGGGCATGCATTCATAGCTTAGGATTCCCGTGCCGACACGAGGGAGGGGGGTTGCTAGCTACTTCGCACTTTGCTAGGTGAACCTCGGTTGGGGGGGCATGCATTCATAGCTTAGGATTACCTTCGTGCCGACACGAGGGAGGGGGCTGCTAGCTACTTCGCACTTTGCTAGGTGAACCTCGGTTGGGGAGGAGGAGGCACGCATTCATAGCTTAGGATTCCCTTCGTGCCGACACGAGGGGGGTGGGGGCAAGCAATACCATGCACTTTGCGAGATAGGTGCCACATCGAAGTTGCATTTGGTATTTGAAAATCAACCACCCTTTTCATACATAAATTTGGTCCACATGCAAGTGTGTTCGTGTTCTGACCCTCTCCCGCATCATTTTTCGCCAAATTTGTGAACATTAGACAAGTTGGATGATGCAACAGACATGGTTCACTCAAACTAACCGTGTGCATTGGGCTCCACGAGGCTTCCC
Source organism: Triticum urartu (assembly GCF_003073215.2). Taxonomy (NCBI): domain Eukaryota; kingdom Viridiplantae; phylum Streptophyta; class Magnoliopsida; order Poales; family Poaceae; genus Triticum; species Triticum urartu. The sequence goes on along the minus strand of NC_053027.1, from coordinate 141,250,461 downwards.
TCTCAAAAATATCTACCCGCCTGCAGCTTTTTTCTGTTTGATAACACACGGTTATTGTGTTTCGACCGTGTGTTCTATTTCTTGTTCCCAATCCCGCCTGCATCCCTCGAAAATATCTAACCGACTCGAGGGTTTTTCTATTTCATAACACACGGTTGTAATCTCCAGACCGTGTGTGATGCACCATCATCAAAAATTTCAATAGCCCCGGCATTTCACTGCCGCGTTTGACACCTGCGTAGTAAAATTTTCAGTACCCGCATCATTTCCTCAAACACCCCCGCCCCTCCACACACACACACACACACCAAAACCTCCTCGGGCGTGCACACACACACACACACCCTCCCTCGCTCAAAACCCTAGCAAGGCCCCCCGCCACTATCAGCATCTGCCGGTTTGCCCGTGCAGCTTACCCACCGATCTCCATACCTAGTTCGCCTTGAGTTTCTTAGATGACGCCTGCCAAATGCCCCTTTCCCATAGATCCCCATCCCCATCCCCCACTCCAGAGCATCACAGCCTAAGCCCGGCTACGCTTCCCATGGAGCTCGAGGAGCAACTGGCCCAAAAGAGGTGTATCGCGGTCTCTTCACCCGATGTCGCCGAGGAAGCTGACGACCATTACTGGAGGCAGACACTCAAGCAGCGAGCTAGAGTATGTGGGCATGTCCCGGCCAACGGCTACGACATCGAGGTCATCGACAGCGACGGCCTGAGGCGAGCTATGTCACAGGTTCAGTGGCCCACCCCAACCCCTCGGGTTCAACCGCTGTCGATCTCATCCATGGCCCTGCCGTTGATCTCCTCTGGCTCTCTATCAACAATTTGCCATCCTACATCGCCATTGAGCCCCTTTTGTCATTCCTGAAGGACACGTTCTGCAGCGCTGGCTTGGGATCCACAGCTTCCAAGTCAGACCTCATCGACGGCGACCATGAGGAGGGCACCCTCTCCGGCTCTTCTAAGGGGAAAGAGCCCATCTGCTCTTCCAAGGGGAAAGTGCCCGTCTGCGACATCAGGGAGGGCACCCTACAACCATGCTCTTCCAAGGGGAAGGAGCCCATCTGCGACAACATGGAGCGCATCCAGGGTCCGTGCTCTTCCCACGGGAACGAGCCCATCTGTGACAAGTGAGGAAACCCATGCTTTGTTTTGTCAAGTCCCTTTTGTAGTGTAGTGAGAATATGTCCAGTTTTAATTGCTATATCTGGTTGTTTGCAGTATGCCTTGTTTATTTCAGTTGTTCACAATGTGATGCTCTATATGTGCAATTATTTACTGTCCAAGACATTTCATCAATCCATTTTAAACATACCGATAGGAATGCAAATATTTGCTTGTTGTTATGCCTGTTATAGCTAGCATATGCCTCTTTTAAAGTTTTTTCATTGTTCGGTTGTTTGTAGTTAGCATATGTCCAGTTTCAAATGCTATCTTTGGTTGTTCGTAGTATGCCTTGTTTATTCTAGTTATTCACAACGTGATGTTCTATATGTGCAAGTATGAACTGTGCAGTTCAATTTCATCAGTACCAGTTTCAACAATACCACTATGAATGACTACATTTGGTTGCTGCATCTTGTAGTTCACATGCCTTTCCATTTTTTTAACAATAGCCAGTGTACTTAGACCGACACAATACTAGTTTGAATGACTATGTTTGCTTTTTGTTAAATGTTAGGCCTATTGCAGTTAACACACCTTTCCACTTGTTTTGCTTTACTAGCATGCTTAAACCTGCACACTGAAGCTATCTTTTGGAGATTATTTTGTCTGCCATGGATAACTTTGGTTGATGTTTAGCCTGTTGTGCTTAACATGCTTCTCGATGTACCTACACAGGATAATTTTGGTAATGACTGTTGTTTTCCATTGAGGTTAGTTTCATCCCATGGCTTATATATGCTCACTGTTCAATATATCGGTAGCTGGTACCATATAGGTCGGGGGCTGATAAGGGACTAATCGGTGAATCGGACTTTTAACTAAATATATCTGCAGCCCATTTATTGTTAGGTTAACTAGGACCATATGTAATATATCTGAGGCTACATAGCAACAAGGAAGAGTGTTACATTAATGTTCTAATGATGTCTTGATATACGTAGAAGAGCAGTAGCAGCAACAACAACAACACAACACTGTTTGGATACTCAACTTAGCTAGAGGTTAGAGTTAGTTTCTAGCTCATGACTAACCCTGAACTAACTCCATCCAAAGAGTTGTTTGGATGGCAGGGTTAGATTGACAATAAATGCACTAGGAGAACTAGCTCCAATTAGCACCTCTTGGGTTGGATAGTTTTTTTGGGTGGGTTATAGATGCAACTAGCTCAAATTAGCCCTCATGTTTAGATATACTTTAGGGATATTTGAGCCCGAACTAGCTCAAACTAACTATAACCCATGGATACAACAGCAGTTAATCAACTGATAATTTGTAAGAATGCACTAAACTCCTTCCGGCTCATAATATAAGATGTTAATTCATCTAATATGTGAGTATATTGGATGTTATAAGATATTATAAAAGAGTGTTGTACTACATCATTGTGCAATTGCTGTTTAGCTTCTAATATTAACTTGGTGCTTTTAGGTACATATGCCATTATTAAAGATCTGCAATTCGACCCTTTCTGCATATGGAGCAATGAGACATCGATGAACTAGCATCAAGTGAGGAATCTGATAAAGATTGTTAGTAAAATGGGTCCAAAGATGGAAATTAAACTATTTGTTTACACTTTATCCAAGACAACAATGAACTGCAGGATGGTAAGTAAGAACTCTGCAGCCTTCTTGTGACAGCTTGGTTTTTGCCCCCTCTTCCTTTTTTGATTTTGATTGCCTTTTTATTTGAATTTGGGTTAGTAGGACTTAAACCCTTGGGCATACCCTTGAGTTTCACCCAAGTGGCTCACTTCTCCCCCAAGCCATCATTTCTTCTCCGGTTAATCCCAAAATAATCATAGGAATATTTTTCTTAAATGAAAAATATTCATTTTCTCTTTTAAAACCCCAATCAGCAACATATGCTCCAAAGCAACCCCCATTTTCTTTTCTCACAAAAATCTAAGAAAATTCCCAAATATTCTTTGAACCCTAGGGCACCTTCCCGAGCAAAAATATTGCACCACTTTTTGGAATATTTTTGCTACAGAAAATCTTTTCTGTTTTGGTCAGAAAAGCCAGTTTCTACAGCAAGTATCATTTTCCTTGATCAAATGAGGTTGATTTTTCTTGAGCATCATTACCTTCCTAAGTGATTGCTAAACCCCAAAGCTCAGACCTCAACTCTTACTGGGTAACTCACAGTTAACTCCACAAGTTACTGTCCATAAACTTACCATGAAGTAAACCACGCACCTACAGCCCCTGGGCTCGACTCAAAGTGTTGGAACGACCCAAACCACTAAGGACTACATGCCAGACATGAATTTATGGCAAGTCGTGGCTCTATGGCAGAGTTCGCGTGATGACCACGCGTGTGCACGATGCCAATGTGCTAGTCGACGCGCTCTGGACGCTGCAGCATGCTCTATTCAACGCTTGCTCGCTTCCCCGACTGTCACACCTTGCCAAACCGTGCCACAGTCGTTGCCCTGACGCCCTTAACTCATCGATAATGCTCGCCGCTGCGAGCATGGGCACGACCCAGCCAACCCAACAGTGCGTCGCGCCACTGTGCTCGTCGCCACCCCTGCTCCTATGTTTGTCTTCGCCCTCCCACAGTGCTCGCGTGAACGGCGTCGCCTTCTCCCCCTCTCACTGACACCGTTCATCGCTGGGCGCCGTGTCTAGAAGCCCTCCAGCGGAGCCCGATCCCCTCACCTCGCTCGCCTATAAATACGGCCACCCCCAGCCTCCTCGAGCATCACCAACTCCTCCTACACACTCCACAACGCAGTAGAAAACTGCAGCCCGGCCGGGCAGGCCTCGGGCCGCCGTCCCCGAGCTCGAGCTCGCCGACGATCCCCGCAGTTCGCCCCCACCATTCCAGCCACTCTTCTAGAGCCTTCATGGTGCTTCACAGGTGATGTCCGGCCCTATTGGAGCCCCTGGTGCAGCCCCACATCGACGTCGTCTCCAACTCTGGCGACCTCTGCTTCCCGCCACCGCTGGAGAAGCTCGCTCCGACCCCGTCCGACCACCCCTAGCTATTCTACTGGTACGGGCAGGTGCGCCTTGACCCCTCTTGCTTCCTATCCTCTGGATCTGGCTGTCGGCCTCTCCTCGCCGGAGAAACGCTGGTGCACCGCCACCCCGCCTCTGCTTCTCTCTCTCCCCTCGCACCTGACCAGCGGGGCCCACAGTCAGCCTCTCCACTCGTGCCCGAAGCGGTACGAGTGGAGGCGTATTCAATGAATAAGCCATCTATCTCACCCCCCTGGTTTCTGTTTTATTCAAATTTAATTCAAATTATCAAGAGAACTTCAAACAACCAGAGCTTTTAAACCATAAGTCCGAATGGATTGATTCTTTTTGCATCGTGTTCTTATTGAAAAGATCTAGCAGCTCACCAAAAATGAGATTTTTCTCTGCTGTCTAGATTTTTTTGGTGATTTTCAGAGTGTTTCTTGATATTTTCCTTCTCTGTTTTTAAGTATTTTCAGAAGGTGAAGCTTGTCTTGAGGATCACTAGGAGGAGTGTGAACCTCATCTGCACTAAGGCAGGCCACAACAACATTTTCATGGTGCCATCTCAATATTTGTGATTTTCCAACTTGAATAATGATTTAGTTCATGCATTTAAACCACTTAAATAAATGTTTATTTCTATTGAATGCTAGTTTTGTTTGGTATGCTTAGTTTACGGTAGTTTGAGAGTAACTAAGTTAGTTTAACTCAGTAGAAGTAATAATTGGTTATGTAAAAATAAAATGACTATGAAAAAGACTAGTTTGGTTAATATTTTCTTTAGTAAGAAAATGGATTATTTTAAGTTAATATCATGGTTAAGTTTGCTGCATTATAATAACTAGAAAAGTGCTATGAGTTGCTGATGATTATGGTTAGTGAAATACTTGATGAAGTTGATCCATTTATTTCCGATAACATGTCATGCATCATCCAAGGTTGCATTTTCATGCATATCATGACACCGGTTATTTTTACTTTGAGTTAAACCTGATAATAACTCAACTTGAACATATCGTTGATCGGGTCATGGTGCCACTGAATCGAGTTTTTCCCAGTGCAACCACATTTGCCTTTATGGGAAGGCCTTTATTCGGTCTGTTGTGATGCCTCTGGTTGGTACCTCCAAGGAGGGAAGGTTATGGGTGTGCGTTACCCTGGCCCGGTAAGCAGACATAACCTTGTGTGCCCGTTTGTTGTTATGGTACCTTGTCCCCATTTGGGACCGTTTATGTTTTGCCACGACAATGGCCGTTGCTGCCTTTGGTAGGCACGGGGCCACCCAAGACTTCGCCCAGTGGGGAGTAAGTCGGAGTGGCCGCGGGAGTGTCATGGCAATGGGAGGGTTCCGTCGGAATGCCGTTGGTCCACCCGAATGGGAGTGCGAGGCCATGGATTCCGTGGTGTGGGTAAAGTGTGCTACCTCTGAAGAGTGTATTTAATCTATCGATAGCCGCGTCCTCGGTTACGGACACAACTCGGAAGTAGGTCACACCATGGATAACCATTTTAAATAATCATGCACACTAATGTTAACCACATGGTATTGTTGGAAAGATGATGGTTGAGAAATTATGTTGATGATGGGAACCCAAGTGTTGGTTCCGTTTGTTGATGATGGAGACCAAAGTGTTGGTTTCGTTTGTGATCCGAGAAAGATCACCGTTTGGTTACGAGGTAACCCGTTTGGTAAGAAAGTTTGAGGGACTTGAGGCACGAGATTATGTTCACTTCATTCCTCGTATGATTTTGCATTAATGATAATTTTAATAAATATCATGATATTGTCTGTCATTATGTTTATGTTTGTTGTGAGCTTGCAAGTACATTCAATGTACTGACCTGGCGTGTCATGCCAAATTTGAGGAAATTTTCATTGGATCGAAGTGCTGCCGGAGTCTAGATCGTGTCCACATCAGTGTCCCTATGCTATGGAATCCCACTTCATCGTCGTTCCGCTGCCGCATAGTTGTTGTGATTGAAGCCCTCTTTATGTTCACTAAATAAAGTACATATTGTTCAGCCGCACCGCATGTGCCGCTTGGCCTCGCAACTTGATGTAATATTGAACTATGTTCCACTAGTACCAATAAAGTGGTTGTTTTCTGTACCAAGATGTTGTGTGCTGCCAGAAGACATGATCTCTGGGCTGGCAATGCAAGGTAAACCGGTTGCTCTGAGACGGGGTGCCACAACGCTTGGTATCAGAGCCATGCTGACTGCAGGACATGCTAGACTACCTATGTGTTAACAGGACGTTAGTCAGAGTAGCATTTGAGTGCCGATAGTGTTTGTAGTTGACTATTGCATTGCATGCACTCGTTTATTTTTATTTCTAACCAACTAACGACTGTGAGTGTAGATGGCTCTAGTGTCGTATCCGTGCTAGTTGGAGCTGCTACCGTACACGTCACAACACCTTCTTCGGAATGTTTGGCGCCATCTGTACCCTCACGGTGACGACCTGATGTATCAGGTGTATCGGGAGCGTCTAGCAGACTCAACATACGAGTATCACGCCGTGGTTACTCTACGCACCAGTTCATCCTCCAGCTCTTACACTCGTACCTCCAAGAGCGGTTTCGCTTCCACCGCCTCTTAGGCTGTCCAGTTTCCTGCATTTGAGGTCCTCGTCAAGCTGCGCTATAACGAGGTCCGGATGTAGACTCACCCAGGTTTCCACTACTATCCATCCTTGCACGACAATGGTCACGTCCGTTTCCCTATCATTGATCTGGAGTCTGATAGCGCTGCTAGCCACCTTTCTCGCTATATCACTGCTAGTTACCTTCTGATTCACGAGTTGGCTCGAGAGCTAACTTGTGCTCGCACTGCTTTAGTAGCCGCTAGGTCCTATCCCACTCCACTGTCTATGGGATTTACTCCTTATATTCCACCCGGTTCTAGCTCTCCTGTTTCCCCGGTTACTCCTCCGAGTAGCTCGGGCACCTCGACCGTGACTCCCCTCCGTGCTCCTGCTGAGTGGGTTTCCCTTCTCGCTACCCCTGTAGCCCCGATGCTCCAGCCTCATCGTGTACCTGCCCCGAAGGGAGAGCCCTTGAGGCAGCGTCGTCGTGTTACCTTAAACTCGGAGGTCTCGGTTAACATCGCCAGTTCAGGATCCGAGTCCGCATCAGGAGAGTACCCAGCAGGACCAGCAGAGCGCTAGAGCGTTCGAGTATCCGCAGTTGGCATGTTGATGTACGGATGTAGTCGTACGAGTCATGATGTTCCATTTCATGCATGAGAGCAGTCGAACTTATCATGGTGTTTATCTTTTATGTATGAGTCTATGTATAATTATGCTAGAACTTTTTATTATTCGCCGTGTTTTTCTTCGATATTCCGTTTTCATTTCTTTCGGGTTTTGTCGATGGCTTTACCCCACTATTTTGGATGTTGCTCATCACGGTTGCGTTATCTTGGGAAAAACAAATAATAGGATGACGTGGGGAGGCAGCAGCAGTCACGCTTGTGAGGATGTCCCTGTTTTCCGCTCAGCACGACAGGCAGGACATTCCCCCGACTGAACAATCCACCACCGCCTCCACCGCCACATCTGCCCTCCACCGAGCAGATTTTGTGCATGTTTGAGGAAAGAAGGAATAACGATATGATTGAATTATTAAAAAGTATGCAAGCTATGGTTGGGCAGAATGGAAATTAGAACGGTCATCACTCCAAACTGTCAGATTTTTAGAGAACCAAGCCTCCCAGTTTCAGTCAAGTTATTGATCCCTTGGAAGCCGACGATTGGTTACGAACTATTGAGAAAAAGCTTGAGATTTCTTGTACTGAAGAAGATGACAAGGTTCTGTTTGCTACGCATTATCTCAAAGGAGCTGCCGCTATATGGTGGGATAATGCGAAAGCCATGTGGCCTGCAGATGAAGAAATCACTTGGACAAAATTCAAGGATCATTTCCGCAAATATCATATTCCTGCTAGTATTATGAAGGTCAAGCAGAGTGAATTCCTCGCGCTCACCCAAGGAAGCCTATCTGTTGGTGAGTATCTGCATAAGTTCAATCATTTGGCCCGCTATTCCCTCTATGATGTGGCCACAGAAGAAAGAAAGATTGATAGATTTCTTGGAGGACTAAACTAGCACCTCCGATGCATTCTCAGTATGTTTGATTTCCCGGACTTCCAAACTCTGGTAAACAAGCCCCTCATTACTGAAAGGGAGCACAAGCTTGTACATGACAACAAGTCTGCCAATAATGATCATAAGCGCAAGTTTGAGCCTAAGAAGGATGGTCAGCCAATGCAGAAGGCTCATACTTGGCAACACACTCAAGTAGAGTACAAGCCCAATTGGCAGCAGAATGTTAACAAGACCACTACCCAAGTCAAGAATGTCGTAACCAAACCGGTGCGAGAAGAGTGTCAGCGCAACAATTCCTGTTTCAGTTGTGGACAAACAGGACATTATGCAAGACAGTGTCCCAAGAACGGCAAGAAAAATGCTCCATTCAGGCCACAAGTCAACCATATGGGGCCATACCCTGTCCAGCAAACCATCAAAGGGCAAGTTCATCACCTCTTCGTAGACGAGGCCCAAGAGGACCCCGAAGTCGTCATTGGTATGTTTCCTGTTAATAACATACCTACAATAATTTTATTTGACTTTTGGGCTTCTCACTCTTTCATTTCGCGGAGTTTTGTTGCCCAAAACAAATTTCCTTGTTCGATTTTGAGAAAGAATATGCTGGTACAATCCCCGAGATCTTTGCTCAGAAGCAATCAGGTATGCCGTAACTTGGAAATTGAGATCAAAGGAGTCCGTTTTCCAACTTCCTTGATAGTCATCGAGTCTGCCAAGTTGGACATTATTTTGGGAATGAATTGGTTAACCCAATACCAAGTATGCGTTAACTGCGTGACCAGAGAAGTTACCTTGACATGTCAGGAAGGGCAGACTACAAAATTCTATGCCCGCAGAAGCATACCCAAGAAAGAAATAATCTTCACCTTTGTGGCTGAAGAATTGGGATTAATTCCTGTGGTCAGTGAATTTCCCGATGTATTCCCTGAAGAATTTCCAGGAATGCCGCCAGACCAAGAACTTGAGTTTGCAATTGATCTTGTGCCCGAGACCGCACCATTATACAAGAAGTATTTTTGGATGTCTTCGTGAGAATTAGTGGAATTAAAGAAATAGTTTGATGAGATGCTCCAGAAAGGTTATATCCATCCAAGCTCTTCACCATGGGGATCACCCGCAATATTTGTGGACAAGAAAGACGATAGTCTTCGTATGTGTGTGGATTACCGTCAGTTGAATGATGTCACTATTAAAAACAAATATCCACTACCAAGGATCGATGATTTATTTGATCAACTCAGTGGGGCAAAAGTATTCTCCAAAATTGATTTAAGGACTGGTTACCACCAACTCAAGATCAAAAAGGAAGATATTCCTAAGAACACGTTCACTACCCGATACGGTCTTTATGAATATACCGTTATGTCCTTCGGCCTCACCAATGCACCTGCTTTCTTTATGCATATGATGAACAAAGTATGCATGGATTTCCTGGATAAATTTGTGGTGGTATTCATCGATGATGTCCTAATATACTCAAAAGGCGAAGAAGAGCACAAGAGACACCTCAGAGCTGTCTTACAAAGACTCTGTGACCATCAACTATACGCCAAATTTAGTAAATGCGAGTTTTGGCTCAAGCAAGTCGGATTCCTAGGGCATGTGCTGTCAGCAGAAGGTACAACTATGGATCCAAGTATCCCAAATCCGGAGTTTCCTTGGATTAGCAGGGTACCACCGTCGTTTCATTGAAGGTTTCTCTAAGATTGCCAAACCAATGACAAAGCTTCTCAAGAAAGATAAGAAGTTTGAATGGACTGAGGACTGTGAGAAAAGTTTCAATGAGCTAAAGACCAGACTGACAATAGCACCTGTGTTGACTCTTTCGGACATCTACCGCGGCTTTGATGTGTACTGTGACACTTCCAGGCAAGGTCTTGGATGCGTACTCATGCAAGATGGCAAGGTTGTAGCATACGCATCTCGCCAGCTACGACCCCACGAAGGGAACTATCCTATTCATGATTTGGAATTGTCCATGGTTGTTCGTGCTCTAAAAATTTGGAGACACTACCTCATTGAAAAAAGGTGTCAAACCGACCACAAAAGTCTCAAGTATATATTTACTCAGCTAGACTTAAACCTCCGTCAATGAAGATGGCTCGAATTGGTCAAGGATTATGAGCTTGGAATTAATTATCATCCGGGTAAGGCCAACGTGGTCGTCGATGCACTCAGCCGCAAGCCTGCTAGTCTGAATACCATGATGGAGTCCTTGCCTCCCGAACTTCAAGAAGAGATCACTCAACTCAATCTGGTCATTATTGATATGGTCTTGCTAATATGATGGAAGTTACTCCTACCCTCGAGGATGAGATCGCAAGGCCTAGTCAGACGACCCAGTGCTACAAAATATATCAAGCGTACGTTAGAAGGCCAGACACAAGATTTCTCTAAGGATCACCAAGGCACACTAAGGTTCCGCGGAAGGATTTGTGTACTGAATCAAGCAGACTTAAGAAAGAAGGTATTGGCAGAAGCACACATATCTTCGTATTCCATTCACCCTGGAGGTAGCAAAATGTACGAAGACCTTTGGCAGATATTCTGGTGGGATGGGATGAAGAAAGACATTGCCTATTTTGTGGCTTGTTGCGACATATGCAACAAAGTGAAGGTAGAACACCAGAAACCTGCCGGACTCCTCCAACCCTTGCCCGTTCCACAATGGAAGTGGGATGATGTCTATATGGATTTTCTCACAGGACTACCAAGGACTCATTGAGGAAATGATGCAGTATGGGTCGTGGTGGACACACTGACCAAGGTAGCTCATTTTATTCCCATCAGAACCACTTACCGAGCAGACCAGCTAGCACAATTGTATGTGTCCAGAGTAGTCAGTCTGCATGGAGTACCAAGAACGATCACTTCTGACAGAGGGTCACTTTTTACCTCAGCTTTCTGGTCACGTCTCCATCAAGCTTTGGGGACCATGCTAAAGTACATCACAGCTTATCATCCTCAGACAGACGGGCAGGCTGAACGTGTAAACCAAATACTTGAAGATATGCTTCGAGCATGTGCGTAGGCCCAAGGACCCAAATGGGTACATTGTGTGCCGTATGCCGAGTTATCCAACAACAACAGCTTCTAGACCAGCCTAAAGATGTCACCCTATGAAGCTTTGTATGGTCGTAAGTGCCGCACTCCGCTAAATTGGTCTCAAACCGAAGATAGCCGCATTTTCGGAATTGATCTCATGATGGAAGCTGAAAAGCAAGTCAAGGAAATCCGAGACAGATTGCAATTGGCTAAATCCCAACAGAAGAGTTATTATGATGCAAAGCACCGACAGATCAGTTTTGAACCCGGAGAGCATGTATACCTCCGAGTCACCCCTATGAAAGGAGTCAAAAGATTTTAGACTCACGGAAAATTGGCACCCAGGTATATTGGTTTGTTCCCAGTTATGTCCAGAGTGGGTACTGTTGCATGTCAGTTGGAATTGCCCCCAGAATTGTCAGAAGTGCACAAAGTGTTCCATGTCTCACAGCTAAGACGATGTATATCGCCTCCAGAGAAAAAGAGTGATATGTCAGAATTAGAGTTGGCTAATGATTTAACATATGAGGAGAAACCGTTTAGAATATTGCATGAAATTGAAAGGGTTACTCGTAGTAAGGCGATAAAATTTTATAAGGTTCAGTGGGAGAACCACACAAAGGAAGAGGCAACTTGGGAACGAGAGGAATTTCTAAAGGCAGCCTATCTAGAATTGTTTTCCCGAACAACCGAATCTCGAGGACGAGATTCATCCTAAGTGGGGGAGGTTTGTCACAGCCTGGTTTTTGCTCCCTCTTCTTTTTCTGATTTTGATTGCCTTTTTATTTGAATTTGGGTTTTTGAATCATTTCATTTGGACTTAAACCCTTTGGCATACCCTTTATTTTCACCCAAGTGGCTCACCTCTCCCCCAAGCCATCATTTCTTCTCTGAATAATCCCAAAATAATCATAGGAATGTTTTTCTTCAATGAAAAATATTCATTTTCTCTTCTTAAACCCTAATTAGCAACATATGCTCCAAAGCAACCCCCATTTTCTTTGGCCACAAAAATCTGAGAAAATTCCCAAATATTCTTTGAACCCTAGGGCACCTTCCTGAGCAAAAAATATTGCACCACTTTTTGGAATATTTTTGCTATAGGAAATCTTTTCTGTTCCAGTCAGAAAAGCCAGTTTCTACAGCAAGTACAATTTTCCTTGATCCAATGAGGATGATTTTTCTTGAGCATCATTACCTTCCTAAGTGATTGCTAAACCCCAAAGCTCAGCCCTCAAATCTTACTGGATCACTCATAGTTCACTCCACAAGTTACTGTCTAGAAACTTACCATGAAGTAAACCACGCACCAACAACCCCTGGGCTCGACTCAAAGTGTTGGAACGACCCAAAACACTATGGACTACACGATAGACATGAATTTATGGCAAGTTGTGGCTCTATGCTAGAGTTCGCGCGGTGACCACGCGTGTGCACGATACCAATGTGCTAGTCGACGCGCTCTGGATGCCGCCGCGTTCTCTGTTCAACGCGTGCTTGCTTCCCCGACTGTCGGACCTTGCCAAACCGCGCCACAATTGCCGTCCCGACGCCCTTAACTCCTCGCTGGCGCTCGCCGACGTCGGAGCTCGCTGCAGCGAGCACGGGCACGACCCAGCCAACCCAACAGTGTGTCGCGCCACTGTGCTCGTCGCCACCCCCACTCCTGTGTTCTTCTTCGCCCTCCCACAGTGCTCGCGTGAACAACGTCGCCTTCTCCCCCTCACACTGACGCCGTTCCTCGCCGGGCGCCGTGTCCAGAAGCCGTCCGGCAGAGCCCGATCCCCTCACCTCGCTTTCCTATAAGTACAGCCACCCCCAGCCTCCTCAAGCATCACCAACTCCTCCTAAACACTCCACAACGCAGTAGAAAGCTGCAGCCCTGCCGGGCAGGCCTTGGGTCGCCGTCCCCGAGCTCAAGCTCGCCAGCGATCCCTGTGGTTCGCCCCCACCGTTCCAGCCCCTCCCGAGCTCAAGCCACTCTTCCAGAGCCTCTGTGGTGCTTCACTAGTGCTGTCCGACCCAATTGGAGCCCCTGGTGCAGCCCCACATCGACGTCGTGTCCAACTCCGGCGCCCTCTTCTTCCTGCCACCGCTGGAGAAGCTCGTTCCAACCCCGTCCGACCACCTCTAGCTATTCTACGGGTATGGGCAGGTGCGCCTCGACCCCCTCTTCCTTCCTATCCTTCTGGATCTGGCCGCCGACCTCTCCTCGCTGGAGAAACGCTGGCGCCCCGCTGCCCCGCCTCTGCTTCTCTCTCTCTCCCCTCGCACCCGACCAGCGGGGCCCATAGTCAGCCTCTCCAGTCGCGCCCGAAGCGGTACGAGTGGAGGCGTATTCAGAGAATACGCCATCGACGTCACCCCCTGGTTTCTATTTTATTCAAATTTAATTCAAATTATCCAGAGAACTTCAAACAGCCACAACTTTTAAACCATAAGTCCAAATGGATTGATTCTTTTTGCATTGTGTTCTTATTGAAAAGATCTAGCAGCTCACCAAAAATGAGACTTTTCTCTATTGTCTAGATTTTCTGGTGATTTTCAAAGTGTTTGTCGGCGTTCTGGGAACGGGGGTCCCCAGACTTGCCTGCCCGCGGCCTGCAGCGTGGCTCAAAGGGGGCCCAGCACGACCCATCTTCATCAACACAGACCCAAGACCCTCGCGAGGGTCCAAGCCTCGCGGGGCGGACGACACGGAGCTTCCTCAGGCACAGCCTCATCAGGCTAGCTCGCGAGGAGGCGGAGAGATCAAGGCGGGGTACCTCACGAGGTGCCCGTGACGCAAGCCATGACGACCAAGGGCGCCAGGCGGGCGCCAGCCCGCGCAGTGTCCTCCTTTCCTCTTTGGTGCAAAGGGAGCAAGCACAGGCGAGAGCATCAAGCAAAGGCACCCGTTTCGGTGCAGCGAGACCAAGACCAGTCCAATGGCAGGGAGGAAGTCATTGTGGAGCCCAAGCCATCGTCACCACCAGAGCCTTTGGCAGGCGAGGACCAACTTTAGTCAGGATAAATGTACCAGATGTTCCCCTCCAAAATGGCCAATTGTTGGCGCCCTTCCCGCTCAATATTTAGGAAGAGGCCCAGGGCCTTTGCCTATAAATAGGAATAGCCACCAACATGGCAAGGGGGACTGGGATCGAAATCAGAGAGAGAATCGAGAAGAGAGAGAGAGAGGGGTGACTGAACTCCTCCCAGTAGTTCATCCCCCCAACCAAGAATAGACCCTCGCGAGGCTGTTCTTCCTTGTATTGCTCATCATCATTAGCCCAAGAGGCAATCCACCACACCACACACTGGAGTAGGGTATTACACCACAACGGTGGCCCGAACCAGTATAAACCCTGTGTCTCTTGTGCTGTTCTTTCCATAGCTTAGATCTTAGCGAGGCGGAGGGGTGCAGGTAGGTAGAAGGCGAAATCTCCGCGCGCACCCCAGTGTTCGAACCTCAAGGATCTGCCGAAACCCGAAATCCGACAGTGTTTATTGATTTTTTGACCTGGAAGACTGTAGGGCTTACACCCCACATCATTTTATTGCAATTGGCAAAAAATACAAAAGGTTCCTAGAGGAAAGGAACAAAACAGAAAAGAAAAACTATACAAGCTAGGATAAACTAAGCACTAAAAGCTAAAAAGAAGAAAGAAAAGAGTACATGTGAGAAACACCTCAAGGAGGCAGGAAATCAATTCATTTGATCAAAGCATCTCTGTGTCTAATCTTGATCCTGTGTGCTAGGAGAGAGATGTCATGGATAAATCCATTCCTCCATTACGCGAAAGTAGGTTTGATATGTCTAAAGGCTCTATCATTCCCGACTTTCCAAATATTCCACCATGTAAGGAAGACCACTTTTGAGAAGAAGGGTTTATTAAAATCCTTCCTAGCATGAAGTGCAATGTGCACCATGTCCTGACTATTCAACCAGCTTATTTGAAGATAATTCCTCACTCTCATGCTAAAGTTGCATTGAAAAAACAAATGGTTCCTGTACTCAAGAACTCCCGTGGGGCAAAGTACACATTCAGGCCCATCATTAATTCTCCAATGCCTGCGCTGAATCATATCCTTGGTGTATACTCTGTCCATAATGACAAGCCATGCAAACATTTTAATTGTCATGGTACAACATGATTTCCAGACCCAACTCAGAACGGGATTGGTAGGCATTGGCTGATGGACAAAGTCATAGTAATTCTTTGCTGTATACTCAGATTTCTTCCCATGCCTCCAAGCCCAAGAGTCACTGCAATCATAATCCAGGGAGATCCCAGTCAAAATGTCAGAAAGCTAATTAAACTCCCTAAAAGCCAATTCAGACAAGGGTAAAGAGAACATGCTCTGCAAGCCACCTGCTTGTAACACTTCCATAACAGAGAAATTCTTCTGGAGGCAAAAAGAAAAGAGCCTGCGAAATCTATCCTCGAGAGGGATGCATGAGTTATCAATCTCCCAAGGGACAGACCAGAAAAGCATAGAATCTCCTCTTCCAACTGTAACCGAAGCAACAACCCTAAATTTATCCATTAATTTGCAGATATCTCTCCACCAAAAAGAGCCACAGACAGTAGTGTCATGAGGAACTCTTTGAAAATAATAAGAGTCCCAAACCAAATGAACCCAATGTACATTTGCTCTGTTATAGAATTTGTTGAGGTATTTCAGAAGCAAAGCCTCATTTTGCAGACCCAGATTGAGTATTCCAAGCCCACCCTTAAGCTTGGGCCTACAGATTAGAGGCCAGGCAGCCAAAGAATGCCCCTTCTCCTGACCATATTGTCTCCACAGACATTGCCTCTGAATTCTTTCCAGTTGCTTCAGGATTCCCTGTGGTATGGACAGACTGCAAAGGAAAAATATGGGCAGTAAAGAGATAACAGAGTTTACCAACTGCAGCCTGCTACCTTGGGGCAGAAACCAGGAGCTAGCAGTTAACCTTCTTTCCACGCAGTCAACTAAAGGCAGTAAATCAACAATTTTGGGCCTAGTTGTTCCCACTGGCAACCCTAAATATGTGAAAGGAATTACACCTAATTGACACCCAAATTGTGCAGCAAGAGCATTGGCAACATTGGTTTCCACATTAATTGGATACATTGAAGATTTCTGAAAATTAATCTGCAATCCAGTGGCCAAAGAGAAGGAATTCAAAACTGCCTTAAGCACCTCCAACTGGGCTGAATCAGCAGACACAAAAATCAATGTATCATCTGCATACTGCACCACTGGATAGTCAGGATCATGTGTTGCCAGAGGCAAAGAAAGAAGGCCATGATTCAGAAGATCATTAATCATAGTCTGCAACAAATCAGCAGCAATCACAAACAGCAATGGTGAGATAGGATCACCTTGCTTGACACCACACTTGCACTTGAAATGCTTTCCAGGTACACCATTTAGTAAGATTGAGGAAGTTGCAAATGACAACAACTGCTGAATCCAGGAGATCCATTTGTTATGAAACCCCTTTGCCAGCAGGATATTTATAATTGCCTCATGTTGAATAGAATCAAATGCTTTTTCAAAGTCAAGCTTGAGTAACATAATTGGCTTCTTTGACTGGTTGCACTGATGAATGTACTCAAAGGTCTAGGCAATACAGTCCTGAATTATTCTTGACTTGATAAAACCATATTGATTCTTAAGCACACATTTGGTGATTTCATCTTGAAATCTGTTAGCAGTAAGCTTAGTGAGGAATTTCAACCCCACACTTGTCAAAGTAATTGGCCTAAAATCTCCCATAGTCTCAGGTGATAGTTTCTTAGGGATCAATGTAATGAAGGCCTCATTGAGATTTTCCAACTGAGCAGTTCCAGCATGAAACTCCCTCACCAGTGTAATGAAATCACTGGAAATGACCGGCCAACACTTCTTCATAAAAATCCCATTAAAGCCATCAGGCCCCGGTGCCTTGTCAATTGGCAAATCCCTAATAACATGTTCAATTTCTTTAACTTCAAAGGGCTTTGTGAGCACTTCCATTCCCTGCACCCTAGGAATAAGAGAGAGTATGTCATTGCCCATCATAATTGGCTTAATAGTTCCCATTCTGCTCTTAAAAATCTCCAGAAATTCCTTGGCCATCATTCCATGGTCTGAAGAAACTGTACCATCAGACGGCTGCAGACAGGCAATAGAATTTTTTCTATATCTTTCAGTTGCCATGGCTTGGAAGAATTTTGAGTTTTCTTCACCAACTTTGATATACCTAATAGTGCATCTTTTCTTCCAGTATAAAAACTACAAATGTAGAAGATGATCATGATGCATCTTCACCAATTTCCTGAAATTGGATTCAGTTCTGAACAAGGACCTCAAATCTTCCAAATTATCTAACTAGGGGTGGACTAACGAGCAGCTCGGCTCGTTAAGCTCGTACTCGTTAAGGCTCGGCTCGGCTCGTTTGAAGCTCGTTAAGCTTGTGAGCGCTCGCGAGCGCTCACGAACAGATTATAATGTGTTACGATATACATGATGAATGTGTAGATGTGGTTTCCAGGACAAAATATGGTGACTATAAAAAGAAATGCAGTAGTTTGTTGCCTCATATGTCGATTAGATTGAATATATGGGCTGAGGTGCTAAAAAAGTTTGTCACGTAAGATAAAAATATGTGTTGTGTTGTTACTAACGAGCTTAACGAGCTACTCGTGAAACTCGTTAGCTTGCTCATTAAGCTCGTTAAGCTTAGCGAGCTGAAATCAATGATTGGCTCTGTTCATTAAGAAGCGAGCTACGAGCTTAATGAGCCGAACTATCGAGCGCTCATTAAGCTCACGAGTTACGAGCTTTTGGTCCAGCCCTATATCTAACTAGAGGATTACCCAGTTGCACTTCTCAGTCGGTGTTTTAATATGTGACAAACCCTTTTGCCATTTCTTAAGTGCAAACCTCAATGACTTTAATTTATCCATTATAATTGCTGATATATGAGTTTTGTGAGAAGGTTTTTTCCAAACCTCCTAAACACACTCCATAAAGCCAGGTTGATGTACCCAATTGTTTTCAAATCTAAGATATGAGCCTTGGGGATGGTGGTGCAGATGGAAACTACACAAGGAACATGATCTGAGGCAGTTTTAGCAAGGGGTGTTACTTGTGTATTGGGGTACTGACTAATCTAACTGGCAAAAGTAAAAAACCAATCCAATTGCTCAAGGAGTGGAAAATCCTGCATGTTAGACCAGGTAAATCATCTCCCCTTGAGTGGCAGTTCCAATAGACCCAAATGACCTATGATCTCATTGAAGATGAAGATATCATTGACATCACCACCAGGAAGATTTAAATTATCCAAAGATCTTATGAAATTAAAATCTCCCAGCAACATCCAATTCTGCTCAGGTTCCACTTTTAGATTGTAGAGCCAATTAACAAACTCATCTCTTAAAGCACCATGGCAAGGCCCATACACACTCACCAGATACCATTGATCATCGTTATGCACATATTTGAAACTAATCACAATACCAAAGGGTTTAACTTCTATTAAAATACCCGAGAAAAAGTCTAAACGCCACACAGTCAAAATTCCACCAGAAGCACCTCTTGGAAGAGATACGATGAACTGATCAAAACCCACAGGAAAAATGGTCTTAATTATATTACGAGGGCAATCCGAGAGCTTAGTTTCCTGCAGACAGACAACTGCACACTGACTTTTAGTCACTTTCTATCTAACCGCACATTGCCTTGTTTCAGAATTCAATCCACGGACATTCCAACACAAAACCTTCCAGTTACCATTGACATTCGATTCATAGAGTAACATATAATAGTGCAACAGAAATAGTATGACACACAGTGACATACAACCCAAGCCATAATAGAACAAAAGTGCCAAGTCTCGACCACTGCATAAGTTTAAGAACGACATAAAAGAAAGCAAATTTAACAGGCTCGCTACACCTAGATATATCTTGAAACATTAACATTTAAGCACTATCGGAGGATGAGTCATCCTTGGGATTAACCATAAGCTTCTCCCTACAATGCAGCTTGGGGTCGATTTCCAGCTCAGCTCCAATTGCTTGCAGCACCAAGTGGGGCATCTCTGGAGGAACATCTTCAGACTTGTCATTGCCAGCAGCACCTTCAGAATTGGGTCGGGCCTTCTCTTCTATGGGCTTTGAACGAGGGCGCCTTTTGGCAGGCTGAAGCGAGAGTTTCTCAAAGATAACCGGTTTGAAACCATCCAGTTTTGCCGCGCTTCTCGTGCACCTTCTCACCGAAGTGTCCATCAAGGGGGCAGACACCTTCCGTCTGCCTCGCTGATTCTTCTGCCTGTTCTTTGATTCCGCTGCAAAATCCACAGGTGAAGAAATGTCCACCGATCCATTTGACACCACAGCCTCAGGCATAGACAAATCACTAGCTACCATAGCTTCAGGCACAACCACTTCAGTCATGGCATGTGCAGACAGATCATCACTAGAACTAGATAAAACATCATCAGATAAACCTCCAAACAAATATCTGGCAACTGGGCGTGTAGTCACAACAGATTTACTGCGAGGCAGAGTACTAGGCAACCTTGGCACCAACAAAGACTTCTTCAGGGAATCATCAAAAGTAATTGACCACTTGCACTTGGAATAT
This sequence comes from Triticum urartu, assembly GCF_003073215.2. NCBI lineage: Eukaryota > Viridiplantae > Streptophyta > Magnoliopsida > Poales > Poaceae > Triticum > Triticum urartu. Next base: position 141,230,568 of record NC_053027.1, on the reverse strand, counting down.
GTGACTGTACCCAGGGGCTTAAAGAAGATAGACCTGGGCACATCTTTAACTGAAAAAAATCAGACATCAAATTTTCAAAAGATCTCTTCCAAATCATCTCAGGTGGAAGAAGAGGTCCAGCCACAATCCTTGCCATCCCAATGAATATCTGATGATGTTGTATGACAGGTGGTTGATAAGGGACAATAGCCAAAGGATTTTCCACAACTGCAGGTTGGTCTTGAACCTGAAAGAGCTGTTCAGGAATAGGTTGATGTTTCTGCTCATTCACCTGAATATGCTGTTCAACAGACCCAGAGCCCTCTGGTTGATCAATGAAAATGGAAATTTGATCCTGTTTTGGCATCCCAGGCTGCGGGGGATGATTAATCTCCTCATCATTGTCCCCCCAATGAGCATTTCCCCAGTCAACATCCACAACATTATCAGGAGGCCGAGGTGGGGCAAGTGGTGCATCATTCCACCCCAACAATGGGTAGGGAGGAAGAACAAAAGGTATATTGTCAGGTATTAATTGTCCAGGAATTGGATGAGGATTACCATCCAATGGCATTGGATCCTCATCATTGGGCATTTGATCAGCAAAGTCTGCCCCAAGCACGTAACAAGCAGCCGCCCAAGAAACCTGAGCTCCCCCACTCAGCATAATATGCAAAGATAACATCTCTTGGCACCAGTGGCGTATCAGGGAAGCTTGCCTCAACCAAAGTACAGACTAGATACAGATCTTCACTATCCCAAGAGTGAAATTTCCCAAAAGTACCTACTGCTTGCGAGATATACTCTGTTGTGCGGTAATCTAGAGGAATCCCAACAAACATGAGCCAGCCCTTACGAAAACCATGACTCCCCTTGAAATTCTCTCCCTCATCATGTTTCATGAATCTAACAAATCGATCGTTGCCTAGAGCAAAAGGTGGATGCTGAATCAAAGTGTATCTGACAGATGGATCCCGCACCTGGAATAAACCAACCCCATGGAACCATGGCTAAGCAGAGCGGACAAGAGTACCTCTGTTCTGAAGAAACTGAACAATCTCCTCTCTCACATGCCCAAGAGGTCCATCCGGAGCAGGCATGACCTCAGCAACCATGTAATCTTCATGGCGACGAGGGGGATGAGCTGCAGGCGTGAAGATGGTGTGTGGGAGACGCCGATCCCCGCCATCAATGATGTGGTGCCCCTCCGGCACAAGTCGATGCGGGTCAAGCTCAAAGTTCGCCATGGCCGGCTGCAGCAGCGATGAACATAGGATTTCTTTGGAAGGGAGAGAAGGAGATTGGAGCAATGTGGGTGGTGGCGATGTGACTGGGCAAGCTACCCCAATAACTCCGGCTCCCTTCCCCTGACCAGTTGAGGATTCTGAAATACTGGCCTCCAAACCAATCCATTGAGACACGCGAAATCATTACACTCTTGTCAAGAGTGACCCGCACAAGAGCAAGCCGAGCAGACCACTCACATTCCACAAGTGACTGCTAGGTGGCCCCTCTGAGAGCAAATAGTACAGGTTAGAACCCGGTCCACCATGTCATCGACCATAGCATCAAGCTGTCGGGCTGCCTCTTGTGAAGATGGAATTTGTAGCGAGTCGATCATCGGGCTTGGGTTGAGTGATGTATCCAGCCCAAGAGAAGATGGCCCAATAAGACTAGGTTCAGATACTGGCCCAGCAGAAGCTTGGCAATTCTGACTCACAGGGCCAACGCACCGTGGGCTATCCATTTGAGATGGGCCCGTCCCCAAACGGCCATTTTGAACCGGAGAGGTTCCCGCCTCCGCAAATCGCGCCGAGAGATTCCTGGAAACCACGGGGGTTGCGGATCCACAGCTACCGGGCTACACGGCAGCGTTGTGGCCTGCCGGTGCAACTCCGGCAACGGGATGACCATACCAACCACGATGGGTGGCCGAGCCACCATCCAATGCAAGTCTAGAGCAGGCGATTGTCGAATCACAACATGCTCATGAGCAGAAAGATCATATCCTCCATCAACTACAGTATCAATGCATTTTTGAGTGGACGGATATCTATAGCCTTTGCAAGCAGAATAATGTTCAAATGTAGCAAAACATAGCTTCTTCCTTACTGAACTTGAGGATTTTAAAGAAGATCTATACGGGGGCTTATGCATGCCATTAAACCTAGCGATGACCTACGCTTGGTAGGACTAATCAATATCCATTCCGCATCACATTCCTTTCGCCAAATCTTAAGCTCCCTAACCCAATTAGGTCCTCCATTACCCCAAAGGTGGAAATAGCACTTGAACAGATCATGAGCAAAAGAACGTAGATCCATAATAATAAACCAACTTGCTTGCACTAGACTTGGAAAGAAAAAACTTTGCCATTGACATGACTAACCTGAAGATCAATTGTCGATCCACCAAGCGCAGCTTCCAATGCCGCCGCCACAGAATCTTCCGACAATCGAAAAGCATGCCGATTGAAAGACACAATCACAATGAAGGCCCTCCCTTGTGCCAGCGGATGGATCGTGCGGCCAGTAGATCTGAAAACCTCATCAGAAAAAACCCTACCCCTGGAGAAATCCAAGCCAAGGGTAGATCCACCAGATGAACCCATAGGAGATTGGTATTGCCTTGATCCAGAGGAGACGCCAGAAAATATGGCCAGAAGGGATCCACAAATCAGTGGAGGAGGATGGAGATCGCCGGAGGAGAGGTCAGCGCTGTGGTGGGAGGTGGGAGCGCCATCTTCTGTAACATCTATTACTTCGCCCCTCTTGCTGTATCAAGAAGGCCCATAAACCCCAAAGTTTTTTCTTGATATTTTCCTTCTCTGCTTTTAATTATTTTCAGAAGGTGAAGCTTGTCTTGAGGATCACTAGGAGGAGTGTGAACCTCATCCGCACTAAGGCAAGCCACAACAACATTTTCATGGTGCCATCTCAATATTTGTGATTTTCCAACTTGAATAATGATTTAGTTCATGCATTTAAACCACTTAAATAAATGTTTATTTCTGTTGAATGCTTGTTTTGTTTGGTATGCTTAGTTTACATTAGTTTGAGACTAAGTTAGTTTAAGTTAGTAGAAGTAATAATTGGTTATGTAAAAATAAAATGACTATGAAAAAGACTATGAAAAATACTAGTTTGGTTAATACTTCCTTTTGTAAGAAAATGGATTATTTTAAGTTAATATCATGGTTAAGTTTGCTGCATTATAATAACCAGAGAAGTGGTATGAGTTGCTGATGATTATGGTTAGTGAAATACTTGATGAAGTTGATCCATTTATTTCCGATAACATGTGATGCATATTGTAAGGTTGCATTTTCATGGCATATCATGACACCGGTTATTTTTACACTGATTTAAACCTGATAATAACTCAACTTGAACATATCGTTGATCGGGTCATGGTGCCATTGAATCAAGTTTTTTACCAGTGCAACCACATTTGCCTTTATGGGAAGGCCTTTATTCGGTCCGTTGTCATGCCTCTGGTCGGTACCTCCAACGAGCGAAGGTTATGGGCATGCGTTACCCTGGCCCGGTAAGCATACATAACCTTGTGTGCCCGTTGTTGTTATGGTACCCTGTCCCCGTTTGGGACCATTTATGTTTTGCCACGACGGTGGCCGTTGATGCCTTTGGTAGGCACGGGGCCACCCAGGACTTAGCCTAGTGGGGAGTAAGTCGGAGTGGTCGGGAGAGTGCCATGGCAATGGGAGGGTTCCATCGGAATGCCGTTGGTCCACCCGAATGGGAGTGCGAGGCCATGCATTCCATGGTGTGGGTAAAGTGCGCTACCTCTGTAGAGTGTGTTTAATCTATCAATAGCCGCGTCCTCGGTTACAGACACAACTCGGAAATAGGTCACACCATGGATCAACATTTTAAATAATCATGCACACTAATGTTAACCACATGGTACTGTTGGAAAGATGATGGTTGAGAAATTATGTTGATGATGGGAACCCAAGTGTTGGTTCCGTTTGTTGATGATGGAGACCAAAGTGTTGGTTTCGTTTGTGATCCGAGAAAGATCACCGTTTGGTTAAAAGGTAACCCGTTTGGTAAGAAACTCCGAGGGACTTGAGGCACGAGATTATGTTCACTGCATTCCTAGTATGATTTTGCATTAATGATAATTTGAATAAATATCATGATATTGTCTGTCATTATGTTTATGCTTGTTGTGAGCTGTCAAGTACATTCAATGTACTGACTTGGTGTGTCATGCCAGATTTTAGGAAAGTTTCATTGGATCGGAGTGCTGCACGAGTCTAGATCATGTCCACATCGATGTCCCTGTGCTATGGAGTCCCACTTCATCGTTGTTTCGATGTCGCGTAGTCATCGTGATCGAGGCCCTCTTTATGTTCACTAAATAATGTACATATTGTTCGGCCGCACCATGTGTGCCACTTTGCCTCGCAACTTGATGTAATATTGAACTATGTTCCGCTAGTACCAATAAAGCGGTTGTTTTCTGTACCAAGATGTTGTGTGTTGCCAGAAGACATGATCTCTGGGCTGGCAATGCAAGGTAAACCGGTTGCTCTAAGCCGGGGTGCCACAACGCTTGGTATCAGAGCCGCGCTGACTGCATGACACGCTAGACTACCTACGTGTTAACTGGAAGTTAGTCAGAGTAGCATTTGAGTGCCGGAAGTGTTTGTAGTTGATTGTTGCATTGCATGCACTCGTTTTATTTTTATTTCTAACCAACTAATGGATGTGAGTGTAGATGACTCAAGTGTCATATCCATGCCAGTTGGAGCTGCTGCCGTACACGTCACCGCACCTTCTTCGGAATGTTTGGCACCGCCTCTACCCTCATGGCGACCTGCTGTATCGGGTGTACTGGGAGTGTCTAGCAGACTCGGTATACGAGTATCACGCCGTGGTTACTCTACGCACCAGTTCATCCTTCAGCTCTTACACTCGTACCTCCAAGAGTAGTTTCGCTTCCACCGCCTCTCAGGCTGTCTAGTTTGCTGCATTTGAGGTCCTCGTCTAGCTGCGGTATAACGAGGTCCGGATGCAGACTCACCCTAGTTTCCACTACTATCCATCCTTGCACGACAATGGTCGTGTCCATTTCCCTATCATTGATCCGGAGTTTGATAGCGCTGCTAGCCACCTTTCTCGCTATATCACTGCTATTTACCTTCTAATTCATGAGCTGGCTCGTGAGCTGACTCGTGCTTGCACTGCTTTAGTAGCCGCTAGGTCCTATCCCACTCCATCGTCTATAGGATTTACTCCTTATATTCCACCCGGTTCTAGCTCGCCTGTTTCCCCGGTTACTCCTCCGAGTAGCTCGGGCACCTCGACCGTGACTCCCCTCAGTGCTCCTGTTGAGTGGGTTTCCCTTCCCACTATCCTCGTAGCCCCGATGCTCCAGCCTCATCCTGCACCTACCCCAAAGGGAGAGCCCTCGAGGCAGCGTCGTCGTGTTACCTTTAACCCGGAGGTCTCAGTTAACGTCGTCAGTTTAGGATCCGAGTCCGCATCAGGACCAGCAGAGTGCTAGAGCGTTCGAGTATCCGTAGTTGGCATGTTGATGTATGGATGTAGTCGTATGAGTCATGATGTTCCATTTCATGTATGAGAGTAGTCGAACTGATCATGGTGTTTATCTTTTATGTATGAGTCTATGTATAATTATGCTCGAACTTTTTATTATTCGCAGTGTTTTTCTTCGATATTCCATTGTCGTTTCTTTCGGGTTTTGTCGCTGGCTTTTCCCCACTATTTTGGATGTTGCTCATCATGGTTGCGTTATCTTGGGAAAAACAAATAACATGATGACGCGGGGAGGCAACAGCAGTCACGCTTGTGAGGATGTCCCTGTTCGCCGCTCAGCACGACAGGCAGGACATTCCCCCGAGCTGTACAATCCACCACCGCCACCACCGCCTCCACCGCCACCTTGTTCAGCAACCAGAATGTATTTCGCCTCTTTATTTACCGTATTTAATAGTACAAGTATACAACTGTGGTTCATGATTCTTTATTTGGTTCTTATGTAATTCTTGAACATATGTACCTATGAATCGAATAATGCATTGGTTGTTTGAACCTGATGGATATGAATAAAGCTATAGCATACATTCAAATTCAAATTCAAATCTGGCACAATTTGAAATAGCAGCAATTAAATTATGGTGAAATTACGCTCTTCAGGTCGTTACGACACACACGATTTGTAAAACACAAACGTTTGCGATATACGCCATAATCCAAGACAGTTCACAGAGAGGAAACGTGTGCAAGCATGCACACAATTGCCGTTTGCAAAGCGTGTGTGATGTCAGATAATATCACAAACGGTGCGAGCAAACTAAACGTTTGTGTTAGTTGCCTTATCGTACACGACTCACAACCATGAACTGTTTCTGATGAAGTATGCATCGTAAAAGTTGCACCACAGAATAGCGTGTGCGATAGTTGTAATGTAGGACGATGTTACGATGGTCCGACGTTTCATAATCCTGTCCGACACTCGTACGATGATTAGCTAATCTTCTTAATTAGTTATCGCATACGGATTGGGAAAAGCAAATGTGTGTGATTGTATGCTTATCATACACGTACTATAAAGTGAACCATTTGTGATGGTTCGTGCTACCTCTTGAGCACTGCGTTGGATTTCCCCGAAGAGGAGAGGATGATGCAGCAAAGTAGCGTAAGTATTTCCCTCAGTTTTTGAGAACCAAGGTATCAATCTAGTAGGAGGCTACGCTTGAGTCCCTTGTACCTACACAAAAACAATAGCTCAACGCAACCAACGCGCTTAGGGGTTGTCAATCCCTTCACGGTCACTTACGAAAGTGAGATCTTATAGAGATGATAAATAATATTTTTGGTATAGATATGCAAAGGGAAAAGTAAAAGGCAAAGTAAAAGCAAAGCAATAATAAAGTGATGGAGATTGATATGATGAGAAAGAGACCCGGGGGCCATAGGTTTCACTAGTGGCTTCTCTCAAGAGCATACGTATTCTACGGTGGGTGAACAAATTACTGTTGAGCAATTGACAGAATTGAGCATAGTTATGAGAATATCTAGGTATGATCATGTATATAGGCATCACATCCGAGACAAGTAGACCGACTCCTGCCTACATCTACTACTATTACTCCACTCATCGACTGCTATCTAGCATGCATCTAGAGTATTAAGTTAAAAACAGAGTAACGCCTTAAGCAAGATGACATGATGTAGAGGGATAGTTTCATGCAATATGATAAAAAAAACCATCTTGTTATCCTCAATGGCAACAATACAATACGTGCCTTGCTGCCCCTTCTGTCACTAGGAAAGGACACCGCAAGATCGAACCCAAAGCTAAGCACTTCTCCCATGGCAAGAACAACCAATCTAGTAGGCCAAACCAAACTGATAATTCGAAGAGACTTGCAAAGATAACAAATCATACATAAAAGAATTCAGAGAAGATTCAAATATTATTCATAGATAGACTTGATCATAAACCCACAATTCATCGGTCTCAACAAACACACCGCAAAAAGAAGATTACATCGAATATATCTCCACGAGAGAGGGGGAGAACATTGTATTGAGATCCAAAAAGAGAGAAGACGCCATCTAGCTACTAGCTATGGACCCAAAGGTCTGAAGTCCTCCGTGATTGATTCCCCTTCCGACGGAGCTCCGGAACAGGCCCCAAGATAGGATCTCATGGATACAGAAAGTTGTGGCGGTGGAATTAGGTTTTTGGCTTCGTATCTGATCGTTTGGGGGTACGTAGGTATATATAGGAGGAAGAAGTACGCCGGTGGAGCTTCGAGGGGGCCATGAGACAGGGGGCGCGCCCTAGGGAGGCACGCCCTCCACCCTCGTGACCATCTCGTGGCTTTCTTGACGGAGGGTCCAAGTCTCCTGGAACTTATCTGATGAGAAAATCATGTTCCCGAAGGTTTCATTCCGTTTGGACCCCATTTGATATTCTGTTTCTCCGAAACACTGAAATAGGCAAAAAAACAGCAATTCTGGGCTGGGCCTCCGATTAATAGGTTAGTCCCAAAAATAATATAAAAGTGGAAAATAAAGCCCAATATAGTCCAAAACAGTAGATAATATAGCATGGAGCAATCAAAAATTATAGATACGTTGGAGAAGTATCAAGCATCCCCAAGATTAATTCCTGCTCGTCCTCGAGTAGGTAAATGATAAAAAGAGAATTTTTGATGCGGAGTGCTACTTGGCATAATTTCAATGTAAATCTTCCTAATTGTGGTATGAATATTCAGATCCAAATGATTCAAGACAAAAGTTCATGTTGACATAAAAATAATAATACTTCAAGCATACTAACAAAGCAATTATGTCTTCTCAAAATAACATGGCCAAAGAAAGCTATCCCTACAAAATCATATAGTCTGGCTATGCTCTATCTTCACCACACAAAGTATTTAAATCATGCACAACCCCGATGACAAGCCAAGCAATTGGTTCATACTTTTGACATTTTCAAAACCTTTTCGATCTTCACGCAATACATGAGCGTGAGCCATGGATATAGCACTATATGTGGAATAGATTGGTGGTTGTGGAGAAGATAAAAAGAGGGGAAGATAGTCTCACATCAACTAGGCGTATCAACGGGCTATGGAGATGCCCATCAATAGATATCAATGTGAGTGAGTAGGGATTGCCATGCAACGGATGCACTAGAGCTATAAGTATATGAAAGCTCAACAAAAGAAACTAAGTGGGTGTGCATCCAACTTGCTTTCTCACGAAGACCTAGGGCATTTTGAGGAAGCCCATCATTGGAATATACAAGCCAAGTTCTATAATGAAAAATTCCCACTAGTATATGAAAGTGACAAAATGAGAGACTCTCTATCATGAAGATCATGGTGCTACTTTGAAGCACAAGTGTGGTAAAAGGATAGTAACATTGTCCCTTCTCTCTTTTTCTCTCATTTTTTTGTGTGGGCCTTTTTTTATGGCATCTTTTTTTTCGTCCGGAGTCTCATCCCGACTTGTGGGGGAATCATAGTCTCCATCATCCTTTCCTCACTTGGGACAATGCTCTAAAAATGATGATCATCACACTTTTTATTTTTCTTAGAACTCAATTCTTAGAACAAAGTATGACTCTATATGAATGCCTCCAGCGGTGTACCGGGATATGCAATGAATCAAGAGCGACATGTATGAAAGAATTATGAACGGTGTCTTTGCCAAAAATACGATGTCAACTACATGATCATGCTAGAAATATGACAATGATGGAGCGTGTCATAATAAACGGAACGGTGGAAAGTTGCATGGCAATATATCTCGGAATGGCTATGGAAATGCCATGATAGGTAGATATGGTGGCTGTTTTGAGGAAGGTATATGGTGGGTGCATGATACCGGCGAAAGGTGCGCGGTATTAGAGAGGCTAGCAATGGTGGAAGGAAGGAAAGTGCGTATAATCCATGGACTCAACATTAGTCATAAAAAACTCATATACTTATTGCAAAAATCTAGAAGTTATCAAAGCAAAGTATTACGTGCATGCTCCTAGGGGGATAGATTGGTAGGAAAAGACCATCGCTCGTCCCCGACCGCCACTCATAAGGAAGACAATCAATAAATAAATCACGCTCCGACTTCATCACATAACGGTTCACCATACATGCATGCTACGGGAATCACAAACTTTAACACAAGTATTTCTCAATTTGATAACTACTCAACTAGCGTGACTCTAATATCACCATCTTCATATCTCAAAACAATTATCAAGCATTAATCTTTTCTTAGTATTCAACGCACTCAAAAAAGTTCTACAAATCTTGAATACCAAGCGTATTATTATTAAGCAAATTTCCATGCTATTAAATACTCTCAAAATAATCTAAGTGAAGCATGAGATATCAATAGTTTCTATAAAACAAATCCACCACCGTGCTCTAAAAGATATAAGTGAAGCACTAGAGCAAAACTATAAAGCTCAAAAGATATAAGTGAAGCACATAGAGTATTCTATCAAATTCCAAATTATGTATGGATCTCTCAAAAGGTGTGTACAGCAAGGATGATTGTGGTAGACTAACAAGCAAAGACTCAAATCATAAAAGACGCTCCAAGCAAAACACATATCATGTGGTGAATAAAAATATAGCTCCAAGTAAAGTTACCGATAGAAGTAGACGAAAGAGGGGATGCCTTCCGGGGCATCCCCAAGCTTTGGATTTTAGGTGTCCTTAGATCATCTTGGGGGTGCCATGGGCAACCCCAAGATTAGGCTCTTGCCACTCCTTGTTCCATAATCCATCAAATCTTTACCCAAAACTTGAAAACTTCACAACACAAAACTTAAAGTAGAAAATCTCGTGAGCTCCGTTAGCAAAAGAAAATAAAAGATCACTTCACGGTACTGTAATGAACTCATTTTTATTTATATTGGTGTTAAACCTACTGTATTCCAACTTCTCTATGGTTTATAAACTATTTTACTAGCCATAGATTCATCAAAATAAGCAAACAACACACGAAAAACAGAATCTGTCAAAAACAGAACAGTCTGTAGTAATCTGTAGCTAGATCAAGATCTGGAACCCAAAAAATTCTAAAATAAATTGCTGGACGTGAGGAATTTATCTATTAATCATCTTCAAAAATAATCAACTAAATATCACTTTCCGAATAAAAATGACAGCAGTTCTCGTGAGCGCTAAAGTTTCTGTTTTTTACAGCAAGTTCAACAAGACTTTCCCCAAGTCTTCCCAACGGTTCTACTTGGCACAAACACTAATTAAACACAAAAAACACAACCAAAACATAGGCTAGATAAATTATTTATTGAATAATAGCAAGGATACATATTGGGTTGTCTCCCAACAAGCGCTTTTCTTTAAAGCCTTATAGCTAGGCATAATATTTCAATGATGCTCACATGAAAGACAAGAATTGAAGCACAAAGAGAGCATCATAAAACATGTGACAAACACATCTAAGTCTAACATACTTCCTATCCATAGGCATCTTATAGGCAAACAAATTATCAAGGCAAGCAAAAACAAGCATATGCGAGGAAGCGGAAAGAAATGATGGCAATCTCAACATAACGAGAGGTAATTTAGTAACATGAAAATTTCTACCACCATATTTTCCTCTCTCATAATAATTGAATGGGGGATCATAAGAAAATTCAACAAAATAGCTATCACACAAAATATTTTCAACACGATCCATATGCATGCAAAGTTGACACTCTTCCAAAATAGTGGTATTAACATTAACTAAAGTAATGACCTTTCCAAACCCACTTTTATCAAAAATTTCATAATATTGAACATTATCTAAATATGTGGGGTCTAAAGTTGACACTCTTCCAAACCCACTTTCAATAATATTGCAAACATGATTATCAATCTCATATTCATCATGGGGCTTAAATAAATTTTCAAGATCAAAAGTTGAATCACCCCAATCATGATCATTGCAACAAATAGTAGTCATAGCAAAACTAGCATCCCCAAGCTTAGGGTTTTGCATATCATTAAAACAATTGACATTAAGAGAATTTATGATAACATCATTGCAATCATGCTTTTCATCGAAGGAACTATCAAGTATGGGTGCAATAGCAACGATCTCATGTTTAACATAAGGAACTATAGCAAATTCATCTTCATAAATATTGGCATCATGGCCACAAGAATAGCAAGCATCATGTTCATCAAGGGATATTTCAACCAAATCATCGGAATCATCATTATCTATAGATTCATGCATATCATTATTTTCTTCGAAGGCAATGTTCATTCTTTCAATAAATTCTTGGACATAGACATTATGAGCAAAGTTTTCATTGCAATATTTAAGTATGACGGAATTTTCAGATTTATTGAGAGTAAAATCATACTTTTCAATCAAAGAAGCAACTTCGTGAGCACCCTTAAAAAAGACAAATTCTTCAATTTGTTCGATATCATAATAACTATAAACACCCTTTGCATAAGAAGATAAGATTTCATTATCATTGAACTCACATAGGTAGGGAAGGTGTTTTTTAGGGTTCTTAGAGCAACAAGTAAAATCACAAATTTCACAAAGATTCCAAGCATAGAATAGCAAACTATTTATATGATACCATACGAGCTTCCCTTTTTCAGACAAACGATGACGCACAAAATGAGCATGCTCATCTAAAGGTTTCCCATCAACTAGGCTAGTTGGGGTTTCAGCACGAGCGCATAAGGATCGAAGATGATCCAAGTAGAACACTTTAAGTGGATCCATATAAATAGATTATTAGCAAGCAAAGATGTAAGCAAATGGAAGGCACATGGTAACACAAGCAAACAAGCAAGGGGCAAAAAGAGGCAAATAGAGAAAGAGAGGGAGGATAGAGAGAGGGGCGAATAAAACGGCAAGGGTGAAGTGGGGGAGAGGAAAACGAGAGGAAAATGGCAAATAATGTAATGCGGGAGATATGGATTGTGATGGGTACTTGGTATGTTGACTTTTGCGCAGACTCCCCGGCAATGGCGCCAGAAATTCTTCTTGCTACCTCTTGAGCACTGCGTTGGATTTCCCTGAAGAGGAGAGGATGATGCACCAAAGTAGCGTAAGTATTTCCCTCAGTTTTTGAGAACCAAGGTATCAATCCAGTAGGAGGCTACGCTCGAGTCCCTTCTACCTACACAAAAACAATAGCTCAACGCAACCAACGCGCTTAGGGGTTGTCAATCCCTTCACGGTCACTTATGAAAGTGAGATCCTATAGAGATGATAAATAATATTTTTGGTATTTTTGGTATAGAGATGCAAAGGGAAAAGTAAAAGGCAAAGTAAAAGCAAAGCAATAATAAAGTGATGGAGACTGATATGATGAGAAAGAGACCCGGGGGCCATAGGTTTCACTAGTGGCTTCTCTCAAGAGCATACGTATCCTATGGTGGATGAACAAATTACTGTTGAGCAATTGACAGAATTGATCATAGTTATGAGAATATCTAGGTATGATCATGTATATAGGCATCACGTCCGAGACAAGTCGACCGACTCCTGCCTACATCTACTACTATTACTCCACTCATCGACCGCTATCCAGCATGCATCTAGAGTGTTAAGTTAAAAACAGAGTAACGCCTTAAGCAAGATGACATGATGTAGAGGGATAGTTCCATGCAATATGATAAAAAAACCATCTTGTTATCCTCGATGGCAACAATACAATACGTGCCTTGCTGCCCCTTCTGTCGCTGGGAAAGGACACCACAAGATCGAACCCAAAGCTAAGCACTTCTCCCATGGCAAGAACAACCAATCTAGTAGGCCAAACCAAACTGATAATTCGAAGAGACTTGCAAAGATAACAAATCATACATAAAAGAATTCAGAGAAGATTCAAATATTATTCATAGATAGACTTGATCATAAACCCAGAATTCATCGGTCTCAACAAACACACCGCAAAAAGAAGATTACATCGAATAGATCTCCACAAGAGAGGGGGAGAACACTGTATTAAGATCCAAAAAGAGAGAAGAAGCCATCTAGATACTAACTATGGACCCGTAGGTCTGAGGTGAACTACTCGCACTTCATCGGAGAGGCTTGGATGATGATGTAGAAGCCCTCTGTGATCGATTCCCCTTCCGGCGGAGCTCCGGAACAGGCCCCAAGATGGGATCTCGTGGTTACAGAAAGTTGCGACGGTGGAATTAAGTTTTTGGCTCCGTATCTGATCATTTGGGGGTATGTAGGTATATATAGGAGGAAGAAGTACGTCGGTGGAGCTTCGAGGGGCCCACGAGGCAGGGGGCGTGCCCTAGGGGGGGTGCGCCCTCCACCCTCGTGACCACCTCGTGGCTTTCTTGACGGAGGGTCCAAGTCTCCTGGATCTTATCTGATGAGAAAATCACGTTCCCGAAGGTTTCATTCCGTTTGGACTCCGTTTGATATTCCGTTTCTACGAAACACTGAAATAGGCAAAAAACAATAATTCTGGGCTGGGCCTCCGGTTAATAGATTAGTCCCGAAAATAATATAAAAGTGGAAAGTAAAGCCCAATATAGTCCAAAACAGTAGATAATATAGCATGGAGCAATCAAAAATTATAGATATGTTGGAGACGTATCAGGCCGCGCATCGTAAACGTAGCACCACAGAATACCGACTGCAATGGCAATGTGAGCACAAAAAAGTAGGAGTACTGTAGGGTCCCTATCTCTGACAGTTTCTGGGTCATGTGGGAAGGACCCCCTATCGCCGTCACTCACTAGGCGACGGTTCCAAATGTCGTCGCTGGAAGGGGTTAAAAACCATTTGTATAGCACCGACGCATACCAGTGTTCGATCCTGATGGTGAGCCGGATTTTTGAGACGAGCCTTCTTTGACCTGCCGTGAGGCCGTCCTGGAGCCGGTCTCTCAGTTGGAGGCTCCTTTCAGTATGTGTGAAGGTGTCCACATGGGATGAACGAGGTTTGGAAGATAAAGACTTAATCGGTGTGCTGCCATGCCATGTATTGTGGTCGTGCTTCGTGGTTTGCAGGAGTAAATTGCAAGAAACCATCACATTAAAGGCTAGATTAATAGAAAACACTATTATACATTTTAGTAGAAAACATCATGTATATGCTAATTTCTTTTGCATAAACCACTGATCGGTGGATTAGAGTGCTTTGAGCTTGTTTATGCCATGTGGGCACTTTGATTGGTCTTCTCTAGCCAAACAGCACACCCATCCCACTCTATCTTCTTCCTCTTGCTTGACCCCATTCCCCAATCAAGTCATCGCCACCCTCGACTCACTGAGTGCCGGTGGCCCCTACCCAGTGAGGTGTCGTGCAAACTCCGCTTCCCCGGTGCTGAGGCGCGCTGCCCCTCTGTGACGAGCATCAACCCAACAACCCCCTCGCCTCTTCATCTCCAACACGACGGTGGCCGGAGGAGCACATCAAAACCTTCATTAGGCCTTTGCCATCGCTTGGATCTTGCCCTGGGCACTCCTCCTTCTCCCACAGGCAACAAGCGGGCCGCGGGCGGCAGGAGAGGATGTGCGACGAGAATATTACTTGTATCAATCACTGCATCTAACGAGTCGTGACCCGACGCAGATGGTGCTCCTCTCCTCCATTGATGGTGACTGAAGAGGGGTTCCTTAGAGACCAACAAGCGCAAGGGACGAGAGCGATGGTGGAGCTCCCTGCTCCTCTCCTCCATGGGCAGCAACGGAGTTGTTGATCCGCTCCTCCATTGGCAGCGACGGAGCTCCTTCTCCTCTCCTCAACGGGTAGACGGTTGCAGGATTTGGTGACATAGGTGGGATATCTCTAATGACATAGCGGGGACGATGTTTCCGGCACCAGAATGAAGTTCCATGGCAGGGGCAGCATCTCCGGCACTGGCATGAATTTCTGAGTGAGCTAGATCGCCGAGTAGTCGCAGTTGGGCAATGACCTCCTCGTCGCATTTTTGACTAGTCAAAGTGCCCAAGTTGTAAGTGCATCTAGTGCTAACCCTAGTTGGTTTTGGAGTATTGACGACAAACGTGGTTGAGGGACTAATGTGTTTGTGAGATTCACAGGGGAACACGGGTAGAAGTCCCTATTGATTCGGTTTACCCGTCAAAGATGACGCCTAAAAATGTATGAAGACATTAAATATAATGGTGGTTCGTGAAGACATTCACGTCGAAGATAATGATGTGTGAAGACATTCACTTGAAGGCAATGGAATGCGAAGACATAGTTTCTTTCGTAGTTTCATTTTCTTTTTTCTTGAGTCATAGGAACCACCGAACTGTCAAGTGGGGTCCAAGTGAACAAAGTCAGAAAGCTGATGTGATGCTTAACCCAAATCCTATGTCTTCGAGTGAAGACAATGAGAGAAAATCTTATCTAGAGTTGGATGAGTCAGCTATGCTTGTAGCCAAAGTCAAGCTGTCGCGTGTGTCTGAAATCCGACCGTTGGACATGTGTCGGTTCCTTAGTGACCCAGGGTCATTTCAGACATATCATGTCGGGTTGCCTCCTGGCTATAAATAGCCCACTCCCTACAACATAAATTGGTGGTTGCTTAGAGTTAGTGCACAGCTTTTGTCGTTTGAGATCAACCCACCTCCGAAGCCTTTGAGAGAGATAATCCTTGCGTGGACAAACCCAAACACCCAAGCCCAAAGAATGTTGGCATCACTGAAGTCTTTCTATCTGCATGATCTGAAGACTTATTGAATGTGTATCATCCAGTCGGTTAGGCGTCGCGTTCTGAGGATCCAAGAGTCATTGTGGATCGCCGGTGAACGAAGTCTGTGAAGCTTTGGAAGTCTACCTTGAAGACTTACCAGAGTGATTAGGCGAGGACGAAGTGTCCTTAGCTCAAGGGGAATAAGGTGAAGACATGATCTTCTGAGTTCAATCTCAACCTCCCTAACTAGACGTACAGTTGTCACAGCAATTGGAACTGGTCTACCAAATCCTTGTCTTTGTTAAGTCATTGCTTGCTTGCCCTATTTGACTTCACTGTGGCTTCCTATTCCGATCTATTCTACCTAGTTGCCATTTGTCTTCATGTTGTCCTTGTTCTGTTTCTTTGACGGTGGAATGTCTAGTGTAGTTTACCTTCCGCTGCATACTATATAGGTGTTATTTGCTTGCTTGTCTTCAAAGACGTTTCATGTCTTGAAGACTTTCATAAAAATCACCTATTCACACCCCCTCTAGTCGATAACTAGTACTTTCAATTGGTATCAGAGCAAGGTGCTCCCTTGTTCTGTGTGATTCGGTTTAACCACCTGGAGTTTTAGCTATGTCGACTACATGGATAATCAAAGTCTCTGTTGTATGCCCCGTCTTCGATGGCATTGATTACCCCTACTGAAAGAATAAGATGCGCATGCATCTTAAAGCCATTGACAATGACCTCTGGAATATCGTCAAGACTGGCGTTCCCAAAGTAGGTGAAGGCGTCACCACTGCTGATGTCAAGAGGTTCGCATAATTGGACTCAACTGCCAAGAACATCATTTGTGGTCATCTGACCAAAGGGCAGTACAACCGTGTGAGTGCTCTGGAATCTGTGAAGCTAGTCTGGGACTGGCTGCCCAAGGTCAACGAAGGCGTCTCAACTCAAAGGGACTCAAGAATAGTTGTTCTTCGCAATTTCTTCAACTGATTCAAGAGGAATGACAATGAGAATATCCAGCTCACTTTTGATTGCTTCACTGATATCACAAATGAGCTTTGTGCTCTTGGCGCCACTGAAATCACCAAGCATGAAGTCGTTAAGAAGCTACTGAGATCACTTGAAAGAACGCAATGACTTCCTCTTGGCTCATTTGACACTCTAGCCTTGATGATCCAAGAATGCCCTGACTTCAAAGATCTTGATCCATCTGACATACTTGAGAGGCTCAACACACATGAATTCCAGTTATCTGAGGAGAGACATATCTATGGCCCAACTATGGCCGATCTCATGCTTTGAAGGCAAAGGTTGTATCCTCTTCTGAAGAATTTGACTGCAGTTCTAATGATCTTGAATACATAGGCAAAGATCTAGCAGTGCTTGTGAGACAGTTCCAAAAGTTATCCAAGAAGAATTGCTTCAGAAAATCTTCAAGTTCCGGCTCCAAGAATGATGAGGCTTCCACTCATCACTACAAGAAGAGAACATGCCACAAACGCAAGAAGCCTGGCCACTACATATATGAATGTCCTCAATGGTAGATGGAAGCAAAGAAAAAGAAGAAGAGCAAGGAATATGGCTCTGAGGATAAGAAGAAGAAGAAATCTTCAAAGTCTTCATCTTATAAGAAGAGCTCATCTGGCAAGGCACGTGCGTTCATTGGCAAGGAAATAGATTCAGAGGAGGAGTCTGCGTCCGAGGAGGCGGACGTGGAGTCTGAGGAGGAGTCTGATTTAGGCGTGCCAAGCCTGGCTCTAGCTTTGGCATTCATCACCAAGTCCATCTTCAACATTGAAGACAATGGTCACGACGCCGATGCTGGAGCCAATGTTGTCGACGATTCCGCTCCCACCTACTACTTCATGGAAAGAGGTGCTAAGGTAAACTCATGTGATGCTTACTTTCAGACACTACTACAGGATGCTACTAACGCGACACTACAATCAAAGACCCTTCGACGAAACTGTGTGCGATGCATTAATCGCAAACGGTGATATAAAAAAACGTCAAAAAGATGCAAAATGTTTGCGATGGCGGATACATCAAACACGATTCAGATTTTACTTACGTGTGCGATGAGGGGCATACGGTTTACAACAATGAACTGTTTGCGATGAGGCAGAATAACAGAAACGGGTAGCCAGATGAAAGTGTGTGCGATATACGGCATACAATTCACTCGGATTAACTATTTGTGATTAGGCAACACAACAGAAACGCTCAGCCAAATCAAGGTGTGTGCGATTGACAGCATACAGTTCACTCGGATGAACTATTTGTGATTAGGCGGAACAAAAGAAACGGTCAGCCGGATCAAGGTGTGTGCGATAGTGGGCAAATAGTCCACTCGGATGAACTATTTACGGTGAGCCAAGAGAATATAAATAGTTCAATTTAACAAGACGTGTGTGATACGCGGGCACCTAGGGCTGTTATGGTAAGTCATATTCATTAGTGCATGGCATACAATTGACAAAATAATGGCTTTCCATATTTTGTGTGCATGCACTAGTCTATATCAATATAAAAAGACCCAAAGGGGCAGATCCAATTAATCTCGGCCATTAAATCACGTCAATCAAATGACCTAGACTGCTTCAATGTCGAGCGCTCAACACATTTAGTGTGCAGTTAATTTCATGCCAAATATAGTGCTAATCACATAATAACACACAAATAATATCCTACTTAATATCCGAGTGCACTTAATATACTTCTAAATTAACGTGCATTGCACGTACACATTGACTAGTATCCTAAATGGTCAATGATTTGTTTTCAAAACAAAAATAATCTGAACACTCGTACTTGGGTGCGTATATACGTACAAGTACCCAAGATATAACCACATGTACATGTTATTTGACCATGATAGCAATTAGTGGGTATTATACCTAACGAAAATATGTACGCGTTGTTTTATACTCAATGAAAATATACACATAAATGTCATAGCTTTTAATAACAACGTGTTGGTGTTATATTCAATAGAAATGTACACATATATATATACCTCAATGTGAATATACACATGAATATACATACCTCGATGTTAGTGTACCCATGAATATGTACGCATTAGTATTATACCCAATGAAAATATTCACATAAATATATATAACTCGATGCAAATTTTATCTGTATATACCCATAAATTTGACACCTTTTAATAAGTGGTACATGTACCCGAGATACACACATGTACATTTTATTAGACTGTGATACCAGTTAGTGAGTATTATACCTAATAAAAGATCCACGTATTGGTGTTATACCCAATGAAAATATGTACGTGTTGGTGTTATACACAATGAAAATATGTACGTGTTAGTGTTATACTCGGTGAAAATGTGTATGTGTTGATGTATGTGCTAAAAATGTTGGGTAATATTTTTCTAATTAATTATCCCTCATCTGACATACATGCCAAAAAGTACGATAAATAATTAATTACAATTTCATATCAAGAAGGGACAAATAATGACACATATTAATTAGAAAACCATTATAACTTTTCATAGCAGTAGCACTATGCAAAAAAATAGAAAAGTAGTAATGCAGGTATGCATGCAAAATTTAAACACATCTTATCAACAAAAACTAGTATGATCCAACTGTATCTAGGCAAGGAGCCTGGGCACCTAGGTGTCCCAAACTGTTGTCCTATATAAACGATCATCTGAACATCATTTACTTCTTGTGACGCTTGCTGCTACTGCTTTACTTGTGGCTCAATCTGGCCTTGTCAATTTTGGGAACGAGGCACTTCCTCATGTCAGCGATCTGCATGTGCATCTCGTAGCATGCGCACATGCTCTTGGCAGCGAACCTGAGGTGAGGTTCATCCAGTTGCCGCATCCAAGCCTCGTGCCAGGATACAGGCTTGTTTTGTTGGCATCCTGCTTCATATTTTCGTAGTAGGGGTCGA
Source organism: Triticum urartu (assembly GCF_003073215.2). NCBI lineage: Eukaryota > Viridiplantae > Streptophyta > Magnoliopsida > Poales > Poaceae > Triticum > Triticum urartu. Next base: position 141,210,500 of record NC_053027.1, on the reverse strand, counting down.
TGATGGCCGAGGTGAGTTCAATCAGGGAGTCCTTCTTCGTGCTGCCCCAGAACCCGCAGTGCTCATGGATTTTTACAAGGTTCTTGCAGGCCAAACCCGTAACCATGAGCGATTTTACATCGTTGGAGGTTTTCACCGTAGCAAACTTGTAGTCGGTGCTGTTGACAAATCTGGCAAAACGGTCGCAAGGCTCTGTGGTCATGCAGTAGTGGTAGATGAGGACATGATGGCGCACACACAACTGGACGACGACAACGCCTTCTGATCTTTGCCAGCATGACCGCCAGTGTACTGGAGGTCGATGCCGGCCACCTTGTACTTGTCTCGAGCAAGCAACTGCTCCACGGTGTTGATGTAGTCCTCCACCACAGCCGGGTGGATGGTCTACACCACCGAGAGATCCGTCTCCCTCGCGTGGGTATCCACTTTATGCTCGCCGAACTCCATTGGAGCGCCGCTAGATATCCTCTCTATATGTGTCGTCGTGGGTGTGCTTGTTGTGTTTTCGGGCGAGAACGAAAGGTTGAAGAGACTAAGGTTATTATAGCCACGGGAATTAATGGGGAAGTCGGATGGCCTGGAATATCCGCACGTCTGGATGGCAGTTCTAATCTGCAGGACGTAACTGCATCATGGCGACGCGCGCGGCGCAACCGCATGCATATAGGCCCCAACCGCTTGCATAGCGTTCGTGCAGGGACCCGAGCAGAGCGCTCCGCGGTCGCCTCAACGGCGAGCAGCCATATATATGCATATAGCAGTTGAACACGCAAGGAAAAGTTGTCCACAAGCCGAGCGCATGGAGGTACGCGAGCAGAGCGCGCCGTGGTGCCTAACGGCGAGCAGAGCCCGCCGAGGGACGCGAGCAGAGGCCGACATAGTGATACGTGGCAAATACGACGTATTGTGCGAGCGATGGCGGAGACATCAAGCATGAATCAGATCAGAGTTGCATGTGCGATATGTGACATACAGTTGATCCATCTGAGTTGTTTGTGATGGAATAAGCCGTGTGTGTTCTAGGCAAATGCTTGCAGGTATACAACCGTATGTGATTGATGAATTCATCACTGACGGGTTTCCTAGTGTGGTCCGTGTGCGATGTGATATGCTCTGTCTGCACAACATCTATACTCTGTGTATAGAAGAACAACACATATATACTAATAACAGGACATGATTGCAAAACCAAATTAAACATCCAATTACGTTATATAACAAATACCATAAATATTGCAAGGTTCAAATTCCAGCATTGCAAGGCCCAAATTCAAAGATTACAAGGTTCAAACTATTCAAACACATAAAATTCATCTTCTTCGGAATATTTTTCATGCATTATTTCTGCGAAAGGATCAACCACCAAGAAGTCATATAGCGACTCGATATAGTGACTTCCGAATAATCTGTCATCTAAAGTTACAAACTGAAATTCAGCTTCTGCAGAGACTTTTCCATTCAGCTGTACATGTCTGCGCTCTTTGGCAATCCAATCACTTGTGCACAGTAAACATAGGGCAAACCTCATTACCTAGAGCAACCTTGCTTTCTCAACGAAGAACCTGGCAAATTTAATTTCTAGTGTGGTGCCTCGGTACTCGCTAAAAGTAATTTATGTGAGATGAAGATCAAGGCATTCAATAGGATTGTTATATTCCCCAACATTTTCTACTTTCGGGCCTACTAATATCTAGAAACAAAGACAACATATTAGTGCCTAGCTGCATATTTGAACACTCCGGGCCTCTTTGATTTGCAGGATTTATAAAATACACGAAAATAATGAAATGCCACCTTCAATTTTTCATGATAAACTTTTATCATGAAAGCATGTCGGGCGAAGGAATAAAACGCGTACAACACTAGCATCTCAAAAAATATATGTATTGAAATCCTCAAAAATTTCTTTAGAAATCATTCTACATTTGTCATTGTAATCATGGGTAAAAGTAACAAAAAAATTGAGCTCCGTTGTGGTTAACAATTAACAGGGAAGGAGCATCACCTCGATGTATAGCTTCTTCGTGCAAGGAAAGCATCTAAGGAATCTAACAACTTCATCTAGATTGGGGCCGACAGATTGTAGTGCCAAGATCTTCACTGTGCGCAGAGGCCGGGTCAAGCTTGTGGGAATCATTTTCTAGATGACATGAGAACATATAGATCAACAAAAATTAGATAAAATGTGCTGTCCAATAATATATAAGAAGGAGAAGAAGAAAGCTGTTGTACCTAAACAAACAATGATCTAGTAACAAGTTCGTTGAATTCAGCACACGATTACACGAATAGCCTAACACTGTCAATTTTTGGTGCGTGAATGACCACGATTCTTGCTGGACCTAATTTATAAAGTAGATACAATCTCTCGAGGAAAGGTGCATTCTCAATGACCATATCGTGAAACACCTCAACTGACGGCCTTGGGCGGCGCCAGCAATGCACATAAATCGCACGGGCATTCGTCGAGGTGATGTGGAGGCTACTAAACCCATCCATCGCATAAAGACGAAGGTACTCGAGCGCTGTACAGCAGACGAGCAGGCGCTCCAAATCCTCCTTCAAGATGCGGATGGCTATGAGCTCGAGGTGGTTAAGTTTAGGGAGATGAAGAGCGCGTGCGGCATCAATCCGGGGAAATGCATTGCTTGAATGTAGCGCGGTGCAGCGTGGACGCGAGACGGAGCACGGACGGCGGCAACGAGCAAGGACGTCCAGCATGAAAGCTGAGCTCCTCGAGCCGATCCAGGGCTGGGGATAGGAACCCGTAGTGAAACCTGCGTTCGTTCTTGTTGTGGGGACTGAGCCTGCCAATAGCAAGGCATCTAACCGGCTCAGGGTGCATGGTGAGGACGTGGGACAATGCGTCCAAGCATTCCTGCTCCCCGCTATAGAACTCGTGGTTGGCGATGAGGTCCAGGGGGTGGAGTGCCAGAGGGGGCGCCATCGCCGCGAGAGGACAGTGGTCTGCATGCCATATTTGATGGGGAGGTAGGAAATGATGGTTACCAACATCTCGTCGGGGAGGCTGCTGATGAAGTCCACATTCGTCGGAGGCTCTTGCAGTTCTGACTTGACCCACCCCCGCTTGTTCGCCGGCTCGTCCTCCATCTCGCAGCAGGCAGCAATCCTCAGCGGCAATGCTTGTAGATGAGAACAGAGGACTATTCTACGTACCTTCTCGAGGTGGCCGAAACAAGTCCAAAACCAGCAATAAATTGCAGCGCTCGTGACTCGCTTCCCAGTATGGTGAGCGTGCGTGGCGGACTGCTCATAGTCGTCCCGTCTAATCAAACAGCTGGCCCTGGTAGTAAATGGTTAGTTGAACTCCCACGGTTGGACTAATACAACCGTTTGTGATAATAACAATGTGTCAATTTGTTAAAAATGCCTTGGAAAATCAATGTATAAAAAGGCAAAATGAACCCTATCGTGGAATTGTCACGGCAGATGTCCTAGCAAAAGGACTTAGTCGTGGAGCCATCGCAACAGGGTTAGCTTAAAGGGGTTAGACAGGACAAAGGACACAAGGAGTTTATACTGGTTCGGCCCCTTGCGGTGAAGGTAAAGGCCTAATCCAGTTTGAGGTGGTATTGCTTATGTTTTTTTTGACATTGAAGACTGCAGGGTTTACACCCCACAGCAATTTATTAAAACTTGAAATAGCAAATACAGCAAAGAGTTCCTTAAGAGAAGGAACTGAGCAGAAAAGGAAGGAAAATAAAACTATACAAACTATTCTAGACAGAGAAAGAAAGATCTAACTAGAAAAGGAGAAAAATATTACAAATGCAGGGCCCCTCAAGGAGGCAGGAAATCAATCCATTTGATCAAAGCATCTCTGTGTTTTGACTTGATTCTGTGAGCCAAGAGAGAGATGTCTTGGACAAAGCCATTCCTCCACTGCCTGAAAGTAGGTCTGAGATACCTGAAGACTTTGTCATTCCTGACTTTCCATATATTCCACCAAGTGAGGAAGACCACCTCAGAGAAGAAAGGCTTGTTGAAATCCCTCCTGGCGTGATGTGCAATCTGTACCATATCTTGACTATTGAGCCATGTAATTTGTAGATAGTTCCACACTCTCATGCTGAAGTTGCACTGAAAGAATAAATGATTCCTGTCTTCAAGTGCTCCTGTGGGACAAAGTACACATTCAGGCCCATCATTAATCTTCCACTTCCCGCGCTGAATCATATCCTTTGTGTTTATTCTGTCCATAATGACAAGTCAGGCAAACATTTTAATTGTCATAGTACAACAGGATTTCCATATCCAACTGAGAAGAGGGTTGGCAGGAATTGGCTCATGAACAAAGTCATAGTATTTCTTTGCTGTAAACCCAGCTTTCTTCCCATGTTTCCATTGCCAGGAGTCACTAGAAGCAACATCAAGGGAAATCCCAGTCATAATTCCAGACAGTTGATTGAACTCCCTATAGGCCAATTCAGATAAGGGCAATGAGAACATGCTCTGCAACTCACCAGTCTGCAACACTTCCATAATAGAGGAATTCTTTTGTAAGCAGAAGGAAAAAAGCCTGGGGAATCTATCTTGGAGTGGGATGCATGAGTTATCTATTTCCCAAGAATCAGACCAAAAAAGCAAAGAGTCCCCTCTTCCAACAGTGACTGAAGAGACAGCCCTGAAGTTATCCATTAGTTTACAGATGTCCCTCCACCAAAAGGAGCCACACAAAACAGTGTCATGAGGAACTCTCTGATAATAGTAACTGTCCCAGATCAAATGAACCCATGGCACATCCACTTTGTTATAGAATTTATTGAGGAATTTCATTAACAAAGCTTCATTTTGTGGACCCAGGTTGAGTATGCCAAGCCCACCCTTAAGTTTGGGCCTACAAACCAAAGGCCAAGCAGCCAGAGAATTCCCCTTCTCCTGACCATATTTTCTCCAGAGGCATTGTCTCTGAATTCTTTCCAGTTGTTTTAAAATCCCTTGTGGTATTGATAAACTACAAAGGAAAAGGATTGACAATGAAGAGATAACAGAGTTTACTAGTTGCAACCTGCTACCTTGGGGCAGAAACCATGAACTAGCAGTTAATCTTCTTTCCATACAATCAACTAGTGGAAGCAGATCCACAATTTTGGGCCTAGTTGTGCCCACTGGCAAACCCAAATATGTGAATGGCATAACCCCAGTTGGCACCCAAACTGTGCAGCTAGAGCATTGGCAGTAGTAGAATCCACATTGATTGGGTACATTGATGATTTGTGGTAGTTAATCTGCAAACCAGTTGCCAGGGAGAAAGAGTTTAGAACAGACTTAAGCACCTCCAATTGAGCAGAGTCAGCAGTCACAAACAGCAGTGTGTCATTAGCATACTGAACCACTGGGTAGTCAGGGTCATGAGTTACTAGAGGCAAGGAAAGAAGACCTTTACTGAGATGATCATTAATCATCGTCTGCAACAGATCAGCAGCAATCACAAACAACAAAGGTGAAATAGGATCACCTTGCTTTACCCCACACTTGCACTTAAAATGGTTTCCTGGTACCCCATTGAGTAAGATTGAGGAGGTTGCTGAGGACAACAATTGTTGTATCCAGGAGATCCATTTATTATCAAAGCCCTTTGCCACCAAGATCTTTATAATTGCCTCATGCTGAATGGAATCGAAGGCTTTTTCAAAATCAAGCTTGAGTAACATGATTGGCTTTTTTGACTGATTGCACTGGTGAATGTACTCAGAAGTCCATGCTATACAATCCTGAATGGTTCTTGACTTGATAAAGCCATATTGATTCTTATGCACACATTTGGTTATTTCATCTTGGAACCTGTTAGCAGCAAGCTTAGTGAGGAATTTCAACCCCACACTTGTCAAAGAAATTGGCCGAAAATCTCCAGCAGTTTCAGGTGACAACTTCTTAGGGATGAGAGTTATGAAGGCCTCACTGAGATTTTCAAGCTGAGCAGTTCCAGCATGGAATTCATTGACCAATGTTATGAAATCACCTGAAATAATTGGCCAACACTTCTTCATGAAAAGGCCATTAAATCCATCTGGTCCAGGAGCCTTGTCAGTGGGCAATTCCTTGATAACCTGTTCAATTTCTTTGACCTCAAAAGGCCTAGTGAGCACATCTAGCCCCTGCACCCTAGGGATAATAGAGAGGATGTCATTGCCCAGAAAGATTGGCTTCACTGTTCCCATTCTGCCCTTAAAAATCTCCAGAAATTCCTTTGCAATTCTGTCATGGTCTAAAGAGACTGTTCCATCAGACAACTATAGGGTGACAATTGCTTATGTTTCGATTACCAGGGAGCGAATACGCTTAACCTAGGTTTCGGTCTGTTGTTTCTTGTCCTAAGTCGCCACCGGGTCATCCCTTTATATACACAGGCCGATGCCGGGTGGCTTGCAGAGTACCGATCGGCTCATAAACAACGTGTCTGGCTCGGTGACTAACTGCACATGCCTTATAATACAAGTTACACATATGTGGCGATTTACACTTGTTTGGTCATTAAGTCGCCTTTGGGCTCCAGGCCCTTGATGAGTCTGCGTAATGAGATACCATCTTAAGTATCTTCATGGGCTTTGTCATGATGAACCGCCAGGGACTTAACTCGGCCCCTCCTGGGCGGGTTAACCCAATAGTTATATCCCCAACATTAGGCCCAGGTTGATTTGAACTTGTTCATATCAATCTTCAATACTTATAAAAAATCCTTCCTCATTATTCTTGCAAAACCTTGTAACTCGCTGTGACATCATCTTCTAGGATCTTGGAAACCCGCCATGACGTCATCTGTCATTAATATTGCACAAGGCTCAAATCTTAATAAATCTTCTTTTTAATGAATCTCCAAAAAATGCAGTATTTGCACCTGTCACGTCCATTTTTTGGCCTCCTCGATTCCCGTGCATGTCACTTATCCCTTATAAATAGGTCCGGGAGTCCCTTTCACTCCCCCCCGTGTATCTTCGTCTTTGTCCTCCACCTCGCAACACCCTAGCACTCGAGCTCTTCCCCCGTCGTCGACCTTCGCCTATGCTCCAACAACGGCCGCTGCATCGACCAGTTCTGATCAAATTTCATCCACGCACCTCCGCTGTTCAACAACCCTGGTTAGTTCTCCTTCTTCCTCTACTCATAGATCTGCTATGATTTCAACAAAGTTCATCGAAGTTCTCCCTTGTTCTTGGTTGTAGCATTCATCCTTGATTCAAACTTGATCTCTTTCCAGTGCAGTAGTATCCATAGCACATATTTTCGCTATCAGAACGTCTTCTTTTGAACAGAAAATGCAATCTGGATCTTATGAATTGCTCGAGTACTGATACTTTAGGTCTAAATATTTTTGCATTAACTGAAGTGCAGTAGATCTGAAATCATAGCATCAATCTGTGATACCTGTTTTTCTCAGCACTTAGCGATTTTTTCATCCCTAGATATGCTCTTTCAATATCTGTATGGGCGGCTTAACTCAGAAATAGTAACCCGCCAGGTATCATTAGTCCCCTCTTAAGCCACCAATGGTTCCTTGTAAGTTTATGATGCCAATCTCCGGCTTAACATCTATGCATGCTTCTTTATTGTTTCCCTGTTAATCATAGGCCGGCTTAACCATGTAATATTGAACCGGCACATGATACGTCTCCAACGTATCTATAATTTTTGATTGCTCCATGCTATATTATCTACTGTTTTGGACTATATTGGGCTTTATTTTCCACTTTTATATTATTTTTGGGACTAATCTATTAACCGGAGGCCCAGCCCAGAATTGTTGTTTTTTGCCTATTTCAGTGTTTCGAAGAAACGGAATATCAAACGGAGTCCAAACGGAATAAAACCTTCGGGAACGTGATTTTCTCACCGACCGTGATCCATGAGACTTGGACCCTGCTCCAAGGAACAAAAGAGGCGGTCACGAGGGTGGGGGCGCCCCCCCCTAGGGCACGCCCCCTGCCTCATGGGCCCCTTGTAGCTCCACCGACGTACTCCTTCCTCCTATATATACCTACGTACCCCCAAACGAATAGAGACAGAGCCAAAAACCTAATTCCACCGCCGCAACTTTCTGTATCCATGAGATCCCATCTTGGGGCCTGCTCCGGAGCTCCGTTAGAAGAGGGCCGTCATCACGGAGGGCTTCTACATCATCATAGCCTCTCCGATGAAGTGTGAGTAGTTTACCTCAGACCTTCGGGTCCATAGTTAGTAGCTAGATGGCTTCTTCTCTCTCTTTGAATCTCAATACAAAGTTCTCCCCCTCTCTTGTGGAGATCTATTCGATGTAATCTTCTTTTTGCGGTGTGTTTGTTGAGACCGATGAATTGTGGGTTTATGATCAAGTCTATCTATGAATAATATTTGAATCTTCTCTGAATTCTTTTATGTGTGATTGGTTATCTTTGCAAGTCTCTTCGAATTATCCGTTTTTGGTTGGCCAACTAGATTGGTAGTTCTTGCCATGGGAGAAGTGCTTAGCTTTGGGTTCGAATCTTGCGGTGGTCCTTTCCCAGTGAGAAGAGGGCAGCAAGGGCACGTATTTGCATCGTTTGCCATCTGAGGATAACAAGGATGGGTTTATTTCATATTGCATGAATTTATCTCTCTACATCATGTCATCTTGCTTAGGCGTTACTCTGTTTTAACTTAATACTCTAGATGCATGCTGGATAGCGGTCGATGAGTGGAGTAATAGTAGTAGATGCAGAATCGTTTCGATCTACTTGTCACGGGACGTGATGCCTATATAATGATCATGCCTAGATATTCTCATAACTATGCTCAATTCTGTCAATTGCTCAACAGTAATTTGTTCACCCACCGTAGAATACTTATGCTCTTGAGAGAAGCCACTAGTGAAACCTATGGCCCCCGGGTCTATTCTCATCATATCAATCTCCATCACTTTAATCTTGCTTTGCTTTTTTACTTTGCCTTTTTACTTTTTACTTTGCATCTTTATACCAAAAATACCAAAAATATTATATCTATCAGATCTCACTCTCGTAAGTGACCGTGAAGGGATTGACAACCCCTAATCGCGTTGGTTGCGAGTAGCTATCGTTTTGTGCAGGTACGAGGACTTGAGCGTGGCCTCCTACTGGATTGATACCTTGGTTCTCAAAAACTGAGGGAAATACTTACGCTACTCTGCTGCATCATCCCTTCCTCTTCGGGGAAAACCAACGCAAGCTCAAGACGTAGCAAGAAGGATTTCTGGCGCCGTTGCCGGGGAGTCTACACAAAAAGTCAACATACCAAGTACCCATCACAATCCCTATCTCTCGCATTACATTATTTGCCATTTGCCTCTCGTTTTCCTCTCCCCCACTTCACCCTTGCCGTTTTATTTCCCCTCTCTCTCTATCCTCCCTCTCTTTTCTCCGCTTGCCTTTTTGTTTGCCCGTGTGTTGGATTGCTTGTTTGTCGCGATGGCTCAACCAAGATTTGGTGGATCTTCACCTTAAAAGGTTAGAGGAGATCGAAAACAACGTTAGGAAGTTTATGGTTTTGCAATTTGAGCATAATAATTTCTTTAGAAACGAGCTTAAGGAACAAAAAAGTTTTATGACTTATATGAATAAGAGCTTGATGATATGTCTAAATAATTTGATGGCATAAGATCCCAAATTGCTCGTCTAGAAAAGATGACTACCAAAATTTCGGATATGCAAACCACCTTAGTCAATAAGATGGCCGCTAAACCGAATTCCTATGAAAATCAAGATGAAGATATAAAAGTTATTGATGTGTCTCCTATTAAATCTTTGTTTTGCAATATGAATCTTGATGAAACTGAATATGATCTTCCTTTACCTAGAAGGCGTTCTAAAAATTCGGAGTATTTAGATCTTTATGATGAAATTAATGAAAGTGGGATTGAAAGAAATAAAAATCTAGATGTTTCTAAACCCACTATATTGGATTTCAAGGAATTTAATTATGAAAGTTGTTCTTTAATTGATTGTATTTCCTTGTTGCAATCCGTGGCTAAATTCTCCACATGCTTATAGTCAAAATAAAGCCTTCACCGAACATATTGTTGATGCCTTGATGCAATCTTATGAAGAAAAACTTGAGTTGAAAGTTTCTATCCCTAGAAAACTCTATGATGAGTGGGAACCAACTATTAAAATTAAAATTAAAGATCATGAGTTTTATGCTTTGTGTGATTTGGGTGCTAGTGTCTCTACTATTCCCAAGACTTTGTGTGATTTGCTAGATTTTCGTAATTTTGATGATTGCTCTCTAAACTTGCATCTTGCGGATTCCACTATTAAGAAACCTATGGGAAGAATTAATGATGTTCTTATTGTTGCAAATAAGAATTATGTACCCGTAGATTTCCTTGATATAGATTGCAATCCTTCTTGCCCTATTATTCTTGGTAGACCTTTCCTTACAACGGTTGGTGCGATTATTGATATGAAGGAAGGGAATATTAGATTTCAATTTCCATTAAAAAAGGGCATGGAACACTTTCCTAGAAATAAAATAAAATTACCATATGAAACTATCATGAGAGCCACTTATGGATTGCCTACCAAAGATGGCAATACTTAGATCTATCCTCGCTTTTATGCCTAGCTAGGGGCGTTAAACGATAGCGCTTGTTGGGAGGCAACCCAATTTTATTTTTATTCCTTGCTTTTTGCTCCTGTTTAGTAATAAAGAAATTATTTAGCCTCTATTTTGGTCGTGTTTTTTGTGTTTAATTAGTGTTTGTGCCAAGTAGAACCGTTGGGAAGACTTGGGGAAAGTCTTGTTGAACTTGCTGTAAAAAACAGAAACTTTAGCGCTCACGAGAACTGCTGTATTTTTTATTTGGAAAGTGCTATTTAGTTAATTCTTTTTGCAGATGATTAATAGATAAATTCCTCACGTCCAGAAATTTTATTTTAGAATTTTTGGGGTTCCAGATCTTGCGCTAGCTACAGATTACTACAGACTGTTCTGTTTTTGACAGATTCTGTTTTTCGTGTGTTGTTTGCTTATTTTGATGAATCTATGGCTAGTAAAATAGTTTATAACCATAGAGAAGTTGGAATACAGTAGGTTAACACCAATATAAATAAATAATGAGTTCATTACAGTACCTTGAAGTGGTCTTTTGTTTTCTTTCGCTAACGGAGCTCACGAGTTTCTACTTTAAGTTTTGTGTTGTGAAGTTTTCAAGTTTTGGGTAAAGATTTGATGGATTATGGAACAAGGAGTGGCAAGAGCCTAAGCTTGGGGATGCCCATGGAACCCCCAAGATAATCTAAGGAAACCTAAAAGCCAAAGCTTGGGGATGCCCCGGAAGGCATCCCCTCTTTCGTCTACTTCTATCGGTAACTTTACTTGGAGCTATATTTTTATTCACCAACATGATATGTGTTTTGCTTGGAGTGTCTTGTATTATTTGTGTCTTTGTTTAGTTATGCCACAATCATCCTTGCTGTACACACCTTTTGAGAGAGCCATACATGAATTAAATTTGATAGAATACTCTATGTGCTTCACTTATATCTTTTGAGCGTTAATTTTGCTCTATGTGCTTCACTTAGATCTTTAGAGCACGGTGGTGGATTTGTTTTAAAGAAACTATTGATCTCTCATGCTTCACTTAAATTATTTGAGAGTCTCTTAATAGCATGGTAATTTGCTTAATAATAATATGCTTGGTATTCAAGATTTGTGAAACTTTCTTTTGAGTGTGTTGAATACTAAGAAAAGATTGAAGCATGATAATTGTTTTGAGATATGGAGGTGATAATATTAAAGTCATGCTAGTTGAGTAGTTGTGAATTTAAAGAATACTTGTGTTAAGTTTGTGATTCCCGTAGCATGCACGTATGGTGAACCGTTATGTGATGAAGTCGGAGTGTAGCGACCAGACCTCAAAGTCTGATCTCTGTGCTCCGGTGTCATCCCTGGATCAGTAATGCTGACACCACACAGTACTCGGAGGATTTATAACAGAGTAGCAATCACACACTTATTACATCGAGTGTCTCAAGAGAACTTATTACAATAAATATGGCTTAAGGCCATCTAATAACGATAACAGCGGAAGGCTTGGAAGATAAGTGAGTCCATCAACTCCAACGGCATCACTGAGTATAGAACCACGACCTAAAAACTCCTTAATCGTGTCTGAAAAGTCTGCAACATTAACGTTGCAGCCCAAAACGGGTCAGCACATGGAATATGCTGGCAATAACACATAGAGAGTAATGGAATGAAACAGCTATACTATATGCATATTTGGCTGGTGGAAAGCTCTATGGTTACAGTTTTGCGTAAAGCCAATTTTTCCCTACTTCAAAGGAATAAAATTTATTTATCTATCATGGTAGTTGTTAAACATTGAGAATGGTTGACAGCATTCTCAATCCCAATTAAGCATCATCATTAAACAAAACCCAACAAAATTAATTTAGAGTAACATGTTGAGATTCACATGATAATCCAGGTACTAGATACTCAAGATGTCCATAACCGGGGACACGGCTAATCATGATTAGTTTATTACACTCTGCAGAGGTTTGCGCACTTTTCCCCACAAGACTCGATCGCCTCCGTTTGGTTTCTCGCACTACAAGGTGTTTGAGAAGACGGATGACCGAGACATAGTCTTTCAGAAGCGCTAGCACCTTACGATCGGGTAGACCGTACCACCTACATCCCCTACATCTGCTAGTCTACCACTGTAAGAGTTCGCACAACTTAGTCAACTATGCTAGAGCCCATAATAGCTTGTGGCTGCACACGGAAGTTTCTAGTATGAATAGTCTCATGATCCCTTTGAGCCTGGGTGGCGGTCCAAAAGAAAACAGGCAAGTCCTGGAATACCCAGGTGCCTCAATCCACCCAGATGTGTGTTTAAGTTGCCACCTTAGATAAACCATTAATTAAAACTCACATCTGTCATGGATATCACTCACCCAATCCACATCTACTAGCATAGCATGGCATAATAAGCAAACGCGGAAGTAACTCCCAAAGGTTTGATAATAAACAGGTAATAGGTACTACCTCAACTACTTCCCATCCCACAATTTAATTAGATCCTAATCATGCAATGTGTGAGGATTGATCTAATGCAATAAAACTGGGTAGTAGAAAAAGGTATGATCAAAGTGTTACTTGCCTTGCTGATGATCCGGGAAACCTAGCATTTCGAAGTAACAAGTGGCGCACTCTGGATACTCTATCGCAAACAAACAAACAAGCAAGCAATAAGTACTCATCTAATGCATAGGTAAAACTCAAATAAGAGATCTAACCAGAAGGTTCAACTTAAGAACTCCGGTTGGCAAAAAGAATCAAATCGAACGAAGCAACGAAAGTCAAACGGCGAAAGAAAACAACTTCGTTCTACTAATCTGGATCTAGGGCAAATTTTACAGTAGCAAAATCTTGTTTAAGTTGGTTAAACGGATAGAGGGTTTCGAGACGAAACTCCAGGCGCTTGAATCGCCTGATTCCGATAAACGAGCGAAAAGTTATACTAAAACGAAAATCGGATCAGGAATCGCGATCAGAAAAATCGCGGATTTAATCCGAGAAAAAGAAAAACGACGAACGTTCGCTAGAACGAACGAACGGACGAACGCTCGCTATTTAAATAAATCGGAAAAACCGATCTATTTAAAAAACCGAAACTAAAAAAACTGACGGAAAACCGATCGGTTTTCTAAAAAACGGGCACGGATTTCGAGGTGGCGGCGAACCTCGGCGAGCATGCGGGCGGGGCGGCGGCTCCGGCGAGGCGGCGCCTACGAGAGGCCGGAGTCCTAGCCGGACACGGCCCGTAGGTCGGTTCGTTTTTTTATTAACGCGCAGAAGAAAAACAAAAAGAAATATAAACGGACTCCAAAAATTCCGAAATAAATTTTCACGGGCTTCTAAAATCAAGCCGCACAAGGTGAACATTTATTTGGGACCTAAATGCAATTTTGAAAAACGCACATTTTTCCTAAATTCAAATAAAACACCGAAAAACTTCGAAATAAAATCTTATTTGATTTTATTATTTGATCCTCAATATTTCTTTATTTTGGGAAAGTCATTTTATTCCCTCTCTCATATTTTTGTAATAGAAATAATTGATGATAAAATAAATAAAATCAAATGATCCTATTCTCAAAATTTGAGAAAACTCAAATATGAAAATAACGAAACCCCCAACTCTCTCCGTGGGTCCTTGAGTTGCTTAGGATTTCTAGGATCAACCAAAATGCAAAATAAAATATGATATGCATAGATGATCTAATGTATAACATTCCAAATTGAAAATTTGGGATGTTACAAACCTACCCCCCTTAAGATGAATCTCGCCCTCGAGATTCGGGTTGGCTAGAAAATAGGTGAGGGTGGTCCTTGAGCAAATCTTCCTCTCGTTCCCAGGTGGCTTCATCCTACGTATGGTGGCTCCACTGAACCTTGCAAAACTTGATGACCTTGCTGCGAGTAACTCGGCTGGCAAACTCGAGAATCTTAACTGGTTTCTCCTCATAGGTCAAATTGTTATCCAACTGAATAGTTTCCAATGGCACCGTGTCTCTCAAAGGTATGTCAGCCATCTCCGCGTGGCACTTCTTTAACTGAGAAACGTGGAACACATCATGAACTCCTGACAATCCTTCGGGCAATTTCAACTTGTAGGCCACTTCTCCCATACGCTCCAAAACTCGATATGGTCCTACAAATCGTGGCGCTAACTTCCCTTTAACTCCAAAACGCTTTGTTCCCCGAAGTGGAGATACTCGAAGATAAGCTCTATCTCCGACTTCGTAAACTGTCTCCTTGCATTTAGAATCTGCATAACTTTTTTGCCTGGGCTGGGCTATCTTGAGCCTATCGCGAATCAACTTCACCTTCTGTTCAAACTCTTTAATCAAGTCAGGACCAAACAACTAGCGGTCTCCAACTTCTTCCCATGACAACGGTGTCCTGCACCTCCTTCCGTACAAAGCTTCGAAAGGGGCCATCTTTAAACTGGTTTGGTAACTGTTGTTGTAAGAGAACTCTGCATATGGCAAATTATCGTCCCAACTAGATCCATAGTCTAGCGCACAAGCTCTCAGCATATCCTCCAAAATCTGATTGACTCTCTCGGTCTGTCCATCTGTCTGTGGATGAAAAGCTGTAATGAATTCTAGCCTGGTACCCAAAGTTTCGTGCAACTTCTTCCAGAACTTTGAGGTAAACTGGGTTCCTCTATCTGATACGATACTTGTCGTGGTTTTGTCACGGCAGATGTCCTAGAGAAAGGACTTAGTCGTGGAGCCATCGCAACGGGTTAGCTTGAAGGGGTTAAAGCGGACACAGGGACGCAAGAGAGTTTATACTAGTTCGGCCCCTTCAATGAAGGTAAAAGCCTATGTCTAGTTGTGATGGAATTGATGGGGTTTCGATGACTAGGGAGCAAACAAGCTTCGCCTATGTCTCGAGTAGTTGTCTGTTGTCCTCGAACCGCCGCCGGGTCGTCCCCTTATATACACGGGTGACGCCCGTCGGTTCACAAAGTCCCAATACCGGCTCATAGATGTGTCCGGTTTGGTCTCTACTTATTCCTAACTTACAATACAAGTTTAACTACTAACGTCGGTTTACGGCTACATGCCTTGAACCGACCATGGGCTTTGAGCCCTCATCTGCCTTCTTGGGCTTTAACATACTTAACTACTGACGAAGTTAACCCGGCCCAGGTAGGCTGGTTTACGCCCAGTAGTAATATCCCCAACATTAGGCCCCAGATTGATTTGAACATGTTCATGTCAATCCTTTAACAAAAATCTTCATCTTCAATATCTTCTTGTAGTTTGTTGAACCGCCATGATGTCATCTTCTCTGGTCGTTGTAAACTGGAATGACGTCACCTGTCATAACGAAGCTATCCATTATGCTTCCTTGTTTAATAGATTTGCGGAAATCGAGGCGACAACTCCGTTTCGTGGCCCCTTGATTGCCGCGCCTGACACATGTCCTTTTGCCTTATAAATAGGACCGAAGGGTCATTTCTTTTCTCCCCTTCATGCCTTTCTTCTTCGTCTTCCTCGCGTCGCCAGCCTCAGAGCTCCGCCGCCGCCGTCAACTTCTGCACCAGCCTTGGCCGCTGCATCAACCTGGACGCACCAGAGCACCGCGGCAACCTTCCGCGTCTTCCTCAACTCTGGTAAGCCTTCTGCTCTTCTCAACATAGATCTGTTCTAGGGTTTCATGTTCTTGCAGTGTTCATCACCTGTTCATGTTCATATACTAGCTCCTGGATGCATCTATGAACCCCTGCTCTGTGTAGCGGTAGCTTTTAGTATCCGCCTTTAGTTTCATGCCCAGGACCATAGATCTCACATATATTTCTGCCCATTGATTCAATACTGTTCTGCTGTGAGCTTTTGAATATTTTTCTTATTTTCTGAACTTGCTTCAGATCCAACGCTATAGAGAAATCTTGTGAAATCTGTTTCTGCATACTTATCCATTCGCAATCTCAGCTGTTTCAATGCTTAGATCAGGCGGTTTAACCTTGTAGAAAAAATTGCCAAACCGGTATATACCATTAGTCCCCTTGTTGAACCGCCAGATGTTGCGGCTTCATAAAACTCCGGTTTAGATAGATCTGTCTCTGGATTAACATTGCACATACCAATGTACCTTTAACCAATGCATTTTTCAACCGGGATCATCTACCTTGTAGATTTCATCATGGCCAAGCAAGTATATGAGTGCAACTGGGTTCCTTCTCGCGTCACAGAGGCTCAACTGGACGATTTAGTCCTGATCGGCGCCTTAGGCAGCAAAGATACCATCCATTGGAGGGCTCCTGGCAAAGAATGCCCTCCCACACCTCAAGAAGGAGAGGTCGTCGTTGTCGTAGATCACTTAGCCCGGGGCTTTAAGCCGCCCGGTTCTAAATTTTACCGGGATGTTTTAGCCGATTTCCAACTCCATCCACAAGACACTGGCCCCAACTCTGTTACAAACATGTGTCACTTCCAAGTGCTCTGTGAGGCGTTCTTTCAAGAGGAGCCCACAGTGGAATTGTTCAGAGACATTTTCCATCTAAACCGCTGTACTGAGTTTACTGACGGCTCCAATACGGAGTTGGGTGGCGTGGCGATTCAGAAAAGGAAAGAGGTCACATACCCTCATGCCAAACTGCACAGCCACCCCAAAGAGTGGAATCAAACATGGTTCTACTGCAAAGACACCTCCCTTGCTGGTGAAAATCCCTTGCCTGGCTTTCGTCCGGAACGGCTCAGCAATACACACCCCTTTCCGCAAAGGTTGATTGCCCAGGAGAGAAGCAAATACGCTCCTCAACTGTCGAAGCTTAGAGCCTTTATGACCAATGGTTTAACAGGGGTTGATCTCGCTCGCTGTTGGATATCATGGAGCATACTGCCCCTTAGTCAGCGCTCTGGTTTGATGTGCGAGTATACTGGCAGTGTTGATGACCCACTGCGACATTCCAACATCCAGCTCACCGATGAAGAAATCTTAGAGGCTGTGAATAAAATGCTGAATGAACCGGAACACATCTGTGCTAAAACCGGCCTGCTTCCCTTCTGTGCCACCAACAAACCGCCAGCTGTAAGACTTTGATTTTTCTTTTTGCTGAATCTGTTACTGATATATCTGGTCATTTTTTAATATCAGTGTCTGTGTAACCAGGGCAATGATCCGTTTTGGAGCAAGAAACTGCCACAGGAGAAACCAGAAAAACCAGACAAACCAGAAAGAGCAAACCGGCAAAAGACTAAAGCTGTGAAGAAGACTGCCCACAGGAAAAGAACCACTGCATCCTCTAATCCGGCCCCTGATGATGATGTGGATAATCCAGACCTTGAGGTAGGGCTTGACTCACTTGGCTTATTTTTCATGCGTCTTATTGATGATGATATTTGTCAGGATGATGCCGAAGCCAGTCATGCTGACGCTGCAGAGGTAATTATTCTCACTTCCGATTCAGAACCTTTGCCTTCAAAAAATCCGTCAGGCAAACCCGAAAGTTAAATTTTCTCATCCTCTTGCTTATTTGGATCCCAAATTTCTTATGAAGACCCAACAGCACGAAGCTCGTCGCACCACCCGGCACAATGGCTAGGTAGTTACCTCCGCCGGTTTACCGAACAGTCCGGTTCGGAAACGCCGCTCAGAGGTCTCTAATTTGCTTGTCAGTGCTTGTCCTAAAGCGGGCTGGTTTTGTCAACCTCTTAATCCATCTGACTCCGATTACCAGGTTACTTCCCACTCATCCTCTGTTGAGTCATCGGCTACTCAACTGCCACCGCTCAAAACGGTGCTTGGGTAAGCTATACTTATCATAATATTTGCAGTACATTACCTTGGAACATATACTGTATTTGATTTTGTTATTCCTTTCAGGGCCAAGCCTAGGCCAAGCAAGAAAGTTCGCCTGGACAAAGCGGCCGAAGGGGATGCCGTCCTTGAACCGGGCAAAACACCAGATCCTGAAGCGGCTATTCCTGAGGATATACCCAATGATCCGCCGCAGCAACATGATGATCTTATTGCTGAAGAGAGACCTATTGATACTTCAAGTCCTGTCAATCAGCCCACAAGTTCCATCCGGATTGAGAAATCCACCGGTCCAACAAAGCCTACTGACAAGCCAACAGCCCCAGTGCAAACCAGCGATGCCAAGGATGATGATGTTGTCATTACTGGCATTGGCCATACAGAGCCAAGCAATCCTGTCGCTTTGTCCAAACATACTGCCAAGGAAGAATTTGCTGCCTTTGGCAAAGGCAAGTGGAATGCTGATCTGGCGACTTATGCTGCTCTGAAAGCCCAAGATATCCATTCTGGCTACCTGAACCGGCTGTATACCAGTCGTGACTACGAAGCCGGTCTGGTTAACATGATGAAAGATAAATATGAGGTAACTTCCATATGCTCTTTCCTACTTGTATGCTTCAATTCTTGCTGACTCTCCTAGCCCCCAAGGGCCGGTTTGTAATCTTCTTTCAAACCGGGACTTACTAATATAAATCTTAATGCTTTGAAATTCGCTGATGTAGCCCCCAAGGGCCGGTTCAACTTAGCGTAGTTAAACCGGGACTTTAAGTGATTGAGATTGCCACATCAGAATATATACGAGCAAATAGCCATTAGCCCCCAAGTGCCAAGTTGAATACTTGTATTGATCTTGGGACTTTGTAAGAAATTGAAAGATGAAGATCAAATATGCATTAGCCCCCAAGTTCCAAGGGCATAACTTGTTATGTGGTTGGTACTTCAATCCTTGTACCATTTTCCTGAAGCATATAACTGTCTGCATGCAGGCTGAGCTGAAGACGAAAGAAAACCAAGTCGCCGATCTCCAAGAAAATCTGAAATCCCAACAAGCTGAAACCTCCAAAGCAAAAGAGGAATTAGCCAGCGCTTTAAGCGCCATGGAACAGCTTAAGGAGAGCTTCAAGAAGAAGCGGGCGGATTGGGCCACTGAAAAGTCCGCTTTAATCAAACGAGCAGAAGATGCCGAGGCTGCACTAAAACCAGTGGCGGATGAACTGACCAGCATAAAGCGGCACGTGCATGCCATGACCACTGCTATCCTTGGTAAGCCAGTTTGACTTCTGAATTGATTCTGTCGTCTTACTGAGCTACCGGTTTGTTAATCCTTTATGATACTTCAGGGACACACATTGGTCACTTGGGGTCAGATGTGCGGAAGAAATTGAAAGCCGCCTATACGTTGATCGAACAACTGTACACTGGTGCACAGCGTATCATCTGTACTGCATCCCACAACAAACCGGCGCCCACTTTGATTCAAGACACTCTGATGAAACTGTCGGTGCTTCCTGCCCGGGTTGAAGAACTGAAGAAATCTGCTGCTTGAACCGGTGTGATCAATGCCTTAATCCAGGAAAAAGCTTGGGTGCCGGATTTTGATCCTATTGAAGCGGCTCAGGGCTATCCCAGCTTGAAGGAAGACGGGTCAGAGTTTGGTGAAGCAGATCTGCGAGCAATAAACCGGGAGGTGCGTCCGCTAGCTTGTCAATTGGCTGAAGAAGCAGACTTGTCTCATTATCAAGCCCGATATGACAATCAAAACAAGCGAATAGCTGCACCAATTCATGAATCGGAAAATCTTATCCCTCCAATCTGTAAGCATACTTACACTCCCGATATTGACCCGTCATTGCTGATCCATGATGAAGCTGTCTTTCAAGCATTAATGGGAATCGACTGGACAACTATTGATTTCCAGCCGCTGGGTAGAGAAACTGAAGCTGAAGCGGCGCGGGATGATCCACAACCATCAGGCCAGGCTGGTGGCCAAGCGTGAACCAGAAGCCGGTTTA
Source organism: Triticum urartu (assembly GCF_003073215.2). Lineage (NCBI taxonomy): Eukaryota > Viridiplantae > Streptophyta > Magnoliopsida > Poales > Poaceae > Triticum > Triticum urartu. The sequence goes on along the minus strand of NC_053027.1, from coordinate 141,190,191 downwards.
AAACTGCTTCTCCCTTGCGAAAAACAATGCTTTTATTGTGGGCACTGTGTTGCCTTGTAATAGGCTAGCTGATACTTTTGATGTTGTTATGCCTTTGTACATAGTTACTGCAACTTGCTCTCCCTTTGGGTGATGAACTTTCCAAAGTACTTTCTGCAATAAAAATCTTAAAGTGCCACCGCGGTTGTACCGTCGGGCGGAATATGATGTCATCGTTGAGCGTGAAGTTGGCTTTGCCAATCTTGAAGCGGAGTTTTATAAACCCACACTGTTGGAGGAGATAGCAGCTCCTATATATATGATGCCGGTTTACCATGTAAACCGTGCCGGGTTATACTAAACACCGTGTTACTCCATAATAGGACGTTAACAAAAAAGATCAAACCGGGCAAATAATCTCCGGATTGAAATGAACCGTGTTCCGTCAATTGATAGTTTAAATTGGCTGAAAACTTTGTCGGTTTAAAAAACGCAATAAAAAGAAAGAAAAAGCTTTCAAAGAAAAGTGTGAAACAAAGGCAATGAAAAAACCATTTGCAAAGAAAAAAGGCTTATTTGAGCTGATCAGATGGCATTACCATGGCCGAACACGACCAAGCTCCCGATAGGTGTAGCGATGGTTCTAGTCAGCCAGGTCCCCAAATGAAACCGTGGCATTTATGCCGATCAAGTGGCATGGCAATGGTTCGGGTTCGACCAAGCCCCCAAGTGATTCTGTGGCCTTAGGCCAATCAAGAAGCATGACTGGTTCAGACGTGACCAAGTCCCCAAGTGATCTGGTGGCTCTCGCCTATCAAAAGGTATTGTATTGGTTCGGACACGACCAAACCCCCAAGTGATATAACATGATTCTTTTAAAAAGCTAACTCAAGGGGTAAACCGGAGGCCGCTTTAGAACAACTCTGTGTAACCACACATGATGTAAAAGAACAGATACCCCGCTTTAGCTGAGGTTCCGGTTTATTATATTTAATCATAACATATACATCGTTGTAATATGTACATAAGTAGAGCCAATGGCTCAGGTATAGTAAGGCCGAAGATGAGCTATGTTCCACGGCATGTTGGTCTCCTCCTCTGATGTACGTGAGTCCTTATACTCTCGAATATCGATCAGATAGTATGACCCGTTGTGCAGATTCTTGCTGACCACGAAAGGCCCCTCCCAAGGTGGGGATAGCTCATGCATATCAGTCTGATCTTGGATGAGCCAAAGCACCAAATCTCCTTCCTGAAAGGTTCTGGTTCTGACTCGGCGACTGTGATAACGACGAAGATCCTGTTGGTAAATCGCCGAGCGGGCAGCTGCTATGTCACGTTCTTCATCCAACAGGTCCAAAGCGTCTTGCCGTGCTGTCTCATTGTCCGCTTCAACATAAGCCACCACATGGGGTGAATCATGACAGATATCACTGGGGAGAACTGCCTCCGCTCCGTAAACCATGAAGAATGGTGTGTATCCTGTTGATCTGTTGGGTGTAGTATTGATGCTCCATAACACAGATGGTAACTCTTCTACCCAACAACCCGGTGTTCTCTGCAAAGGAACCATAAGCCGCGGCTTGATGCCTCTCAAGATCTCTTGATTAGCCCTTTCTGCTTGACCATTGGATTGTGGATGTGCCACCGATGAAACGTCAAGCCGGATGTGCTCCCGTTCGCAGAATTCCTTCATGGCACCTTTGGACAAATTGGTACCATTATCTGTGATGATACTGTGTGGAAAGCCAAACCGGAAAATCACTTTTTTGATGAACTGAACCGCCGTGGCCGCATCACACTTGCTAACAGGTTCTGCCTCCACCCACTTTGTAAACTTGTCAACCGCCACCAGGAGGTGGGTCTTCTTATCTTTGGACCTTTTGAAAGGCCCAACCATATCCAGCCCCAAGTCGCAAACGGCCAAGTAATTGGAATCATTCTCAATTCTTGAGCCGGTACATGAGCACGTCTTGAAAACTTTTGGCAACGATCACATCGTCTGACCAGATCCTCCGCATCAGCATGAGCAGTTAACCAATAGAAGCCATGGCGAAATGCTTTAGCCACCAGAGATTTTGAACCGGCGTGCTAACCACAATCTCCTTCGTGGATCTCACGCAAAATTTCACGGCCTTCTTCAGGGGACACACAACGTTGAAACGCCCCTGACACACTTCAATGATGCAACTCGCCATTGATAATAGTCATGGACTTGGATCGCCGGATTATCTGTCGGGCCAGAGTCTCATCCTCTGGTAACTCGCCCCGGTTCTTGTACGCCAGGTAAGGAAGCGTCCAATCCGGAATAACATGAAGAGCTGCCACCAATTGAGCCTCTGGATCATGAATAGCCAAATCTGCTTCACCAGGGATCTTGACCGACGGGTTGTGCAGCACATCCAGAAAAACATTGGGCGGGACCGGTTTGCGCTGAGAGCCCAGCCGACTTAAAGCGTCCGCCGCTTCATTTTTCCGCCGGTCCACGTGATCCACCTGATAGCCTTTAAAATGACCTACAACAATATCCACCTCACGACGATATGCTACCATGAGTGGGTCCTTGGAGTCCCAAGTGCCAGACACTTGCTAAGCCACGAGGTCCGAGTCACCGAAACACTTAACTCGACTTAGATTCATCTCCTTAGCCATCCGGAGACCATGCAGCAAGGCTTCATACTCAGCTGCATTGTTAGTACAAGGGAACATTAAGCGGAGAACGTAACAAAACTTATCACCTCGTGGAGAAGTTAATACGACTCCAGCCCCCGAGCCTTCCAATTTCCTGGATCCATCAAAATGGATGGTCCAATATGTGTGATCTGACTTTTCTTCAGGTGCTTGCATTTCCGTCCAATCATTGATGAAATCAACAAGTGCTTGAGACTTAACCGCCGTCCAAGGCACATACTTCAAACCATGCGGCCCAAGCTCTATAGCCCACTTGGCAATCCGGCCAGTTGCTTCCCGGTTCTGGATGATATCCCCCAAAGGAGCAGAACTGACCACCGTAATTGGGTGCCCTTGGAAGTATTGTTTAAGCTTCCGGCTTGCCATAAAAACTCCATACACCAGCTTCTGCCAATGCGGATACCTTTGTTTGGACTCAATGAGCACCTCGCTGATATAATAGACTGGACGTTGAACCGGATGCTCCTTACCTGCCTCCTTTTGCTCCACCACAATAGCCACGCTGACCGCCCGAGCATTAGCAGCAACATATAGCAATAACGGCTCCTTGTCAATGGGAGCGGCGAGCACAGGCGGATTGGCCAATTTCCGCTTTAAGTCCTCAAATGCTTCATCAGCAGGATAACTCCAGACAAACTGATCCGTCTTCTTCAACATCTGATACAAAGGGATTGCCTTCTCACCAAGACGACTGATAAACCGGCTTAATGTGGCAATCCGGCCTGCCAGGCGTTGAACATCATTGATACACTTCGGTTTAGCCAGGGAGGTGATGGATGTGATCTTCTCCGGATTAGCCTCAATTCCCCTATTAGACACCAGAAAACCCAATAACTTGCCCGCCGGTACACCAAAGACGCACTTGTCCGGATTAAGCACCATCTTGTATGTCCTCAGGTTATCAAAGGTTTCCTTCAAATCATCAATCAGAGTCTCCTTCTCCCTGGATTTAACCACGATATCATCCACGTAAGCATGCACATTACGGCCAATCTATTTGTGAAGACAATTTTGCACACACCATTGATAAGTTGCCTGGGCACTCTTGAGCCCAAAGGGCATAGACACATAGCAGAAAGCTCCAAAGGGAGTTATGAACGCCGTCTTCTCCTGGTCCTTAACTGCCATTTTGATTTGATGATAGCCAGAATATGCATCCAAAAAACTTAAACGCTCACAACCCGCCGTAGCATCAATAATTTGATCAATACGGGGGGAGGGCAAAAGGATCTGCTGGACAAGCCTTATTAAGATCTGTGTAATCCACACACATGCGCCAGGTGCCGTTTTTCTTAAGGACCAGCACCGGATTGGCAAGCCACTCAGGGTGAAAAACTTCAACAATAAAGCCAGCTGCTAAGAGCCTGGCTACCTCTTCTCCAATCGCCTTGCGTCTTTCTTCGTTAAACCGGCGGAGGAACTGTTTCACCGGTTTGTATTTAGGATCCACATTAAGGGTGTGCTCAGCGAGTTGCCTCGGTACACCTGGCATGTCATAGGGCTTCCATGAAAAAATGTCCCGATTCTCACGGATGAACTCGATGAGCGCTCTTTCCTATTTCGGATCCAAGTTGGCACTGATGCTGAACTGCTTGGACGAATCGCCAGGTACGAAGTCAACAAGCTTAGTTTCTGCTGCCGATTTGAACTTCAGGGCCGGATCATGCTCCGTAGTTGGCTTCTTTAATGGAGTCATGTCCGCCGGATCAACATTGTCCTTATAATACTTCAGCTCCTCGGTGGCACAAACCGACTCTGCATAGGCCGCATCTCCTTCCTCTCACTCCAAAGCGATTTTGTGGCTTCCGTGAACTGTTATTGTCCCCTTGTGACCCGGCATCTTGATCTACAAATACACATAACAGGGCCGTGCCATAAACTTGGCGTAGGCCGGTCGCCCAAACAGGGCGTGATATGGACTTTGGATTTTCACCACTTCAAACGTCAATGTCTCCGACCTGGAATCATGATCATCCCCAAAGGCCACTTCCAGAGCTATCTTACCAACAGGATATGCTGATTTGCCAGGTACTACACCGTGGAACACCGTATTGGACGGTTTGAGATTTTTATCTGTTAGTCCCATACCACGGAAGGTCTCATAATACAAGATATTAATGCTGCTCCCTCCATCCATGAGCACTTTGGTGAACTTGTAACCTCCCACCTAAGGCGCCACCACCAGAGCCAACTGACCCGGATTATCAACCTGGGGAGGGTGATCCTCTCTGCTCCATATGATTGCATGTTCAGACCAGCGTAGATAACGGGGTATGGCCGGTTCAACAGAGTTAACCGCCCGCCTCTGAACCTTCCGGTCTCGCTTGTCCAAGCTAGTGGTGAAGACATGGTATTGCCCACTACTCAACTGCTTTGGGTTGCTCTGGTAACCTGACTGTTGCTGCTGTTGGTTGTAACCACCCTGGTTGTTCTGACTATTTTGATTATTATGTCCGCCCGGATTACCATTAAATCCTGAACCGGAATTTCCTCCACCGTAACCCGGCCCGGACCCTGAGCCACCGCCGGAGCCGTGATCATACCAGAAAGCATTAGAATTCTTGAACTCCTGCATAATGAAGCAATCCTTCCAAAGGTGGTTTGCTGGCGCCTCCTTCGTCCCATGTCTTGGACAGGGCTGGCTCAGTAGATAGTTTAGGCGGTCCGGGTTAGGGTTGGGTGCCCCGTTGCGATTTTTTGGTTTACCCTTGCATCGCTGGCCATTGTCCTGCGTGTTGGTATTAGCCACAAAGTCCATGTTACCATCCGCTTTACGCTTGCCTCCACCACCATTGCCTGCCCAGTGATGTTGCTGACCTTTGGAGTTGTTGTTCCTCTTTCCCTTCCCTGCCTTGTCATCATCAGATTCAGGATCCTTGGTACTATCAAAATCAGCATACTTTACCAAAGCAGCCATGAGGGTTCCCATGTCAGTGCAATGACGCTTCATCCGTCCCAACTTCAGTTTTAGGGGCCCAAACCGGCAGTTGCCTTCTAGGGTTAACACAGCGGTGTCAGCGTTGATGCGGTCTGATGAATGCAACACTTGTGAAACCCGGCGCACCCAATGAGTCGTCGATTCTCCTTCCTCCTGGACGCAAGCCGCTAAGTCCACTATCGACATAGGCTGTTTACATGTATCCTTGAAATTGCTGATAAACCGGGCTCGTAATTGGGCCCATGAACTGATAGAATTAGCCGGCAAGCTTTTTAACCAAGTACGGGCCGTTCCTTCAAGCATCATGGTGAAGTATTTCGAACACGCCGCGTCATCCACATCAAGCATCTCCATGGCCATCTCATAGCTCTCCACCCATGTCTCTCGAGGTTGATCCGCCGTGTAATTTGGTACTTTGCGCGGGCCTTTGAAATCCTTGGGCAGGCGCACATTGCGTAAAGCGGGGACAAGGCAAGGCACCCCCAAAGAACTAGAAGTAACACCAGGTTTGATCGAGATAGTTGGATGAACCGGCGTGAGCTGCCGAGCCTGATGCTGTGCGGCTAACTCGGCCTCCTTGCGCGCTTGGGCCCGGTCCACCACTTCCTGAGCATTATCAGCACCACCCGCTGGATTGTTGCCACGGGGTGCTCCACGTTCATTACTCGACACTGCCGGTTCATCCATATGTCTGCTATAGCTCCGACTTGGACGGGGGGTCGAGTGGATCCGGTCACGGCTGTACGAGTATGCTTCCTGTTGGACCAAAGCTGTCCTCAGAAGCTCCTTGACCCATCGCGTCTCTACTGCCTGCGGCGAGTCACCTTCAATTGGAATGACCTCCAGCCGTGCAGCAGCAGTGACGAGATTGTCCATTGGGTTGGAGTAGTGACCCGGAGGTGTTAAAACAACCTGAGGTATAACGGTGTTTTGACAAGGCGGGTCCATCCGACGAGGCTGAACCGGTGCACTGGTCCCAGGAGCTTCCGCCCGGTTTCCCTCCAGCGGATTACTAGTTCCTGCTCCTGGGGTGTTGAAAAGGTCTCTGGCCTCAAAAACCGGAGGAAAACGGGATCGGTGCTTCCTCCTCATGACTTCATGCGATGCGCTCTGGTCCAACATGAGCTTGTAGGCTTGTGCGTCTAGAGCGGCCCGCTCTGTGGCCATCCTAGTGTCCTCAGCTGCCAGATCCGCCTTGGCCTGGGTGATCTATTCCTTCACCTTTGCAATCTCCGCGTTGTGAACGCCCTGATCCGCCGGATTAGCTTCCGCCATAAGCACAGCCAATGCATCAAATAGCTCTGATAGAACTTGAGCCAGTGGGCGCACAGGGCCTCCTGCCCCGGCAGCCGTCGCCGCTGCTGAACCAGAGGTTGTTGCCGCCGCAGTCGAAGAATGAAGCGCAACTTGTGTGCCGTCCATGAATATTCCAACTCGGTTGGGCAGATCAGAGGGGTCCGGAATACTGTCGCCATCGGAACAGCCCCCAATCCGGCCATCTTGTAGCTGATAAAGAGATTCGGTTTCTCCGGTCGATGACTCATCATCGGAACAAACGACGGTCTCGCCGCGAGATTCTGATCCATCCTCATAACTTCCTCCATGGATGACTCCCACGAAGGCACGCTTCCTGGCCGGTTTAACCTGGGCGGATCGCGCACGCTGAGCCGTCTCGACGAGGTCGGTGCAGATGTCCGGCTCAGGGCCCGGTTCACCGATCTTGCCAATGAAAACATGAATGCCACCAAAGGGGACCCGGTACCCGTACTCAACTGAGCCGGCCTCGGGGCCCCACCCTGCGTCGTCGATGTAGAGCTTGCCGTGACGACTCTTAGTCATCCGGCCTACAACGTAGCCCTCGAGTCCTTCAAAGCGGCCCTCCAAGAACTTGAAACCATCGTGCGATAGCCCCATGGTGGGCGCCAACTGTCGTGGTTTTGTCACGGCAGATGTCCTAGAGAAAGGACTTAGTCGTGGAGCCATCGCGACGGGTTAGCTTGAAGGGGTTAAAGCGGACACAGGCACGCAAGAGAGTTTATACTAGTCCGGCCCCTTCAATGAAGGTAAAAGCCTACGTCTAGTGGTGATGGAATTGATGGGGTTTCGATGACTAGGGAGCAAACAAGCTTCGCCTATGTCTCGAGTAGTTGTCTGTTGTCCTCGAACCGCCGCCGGGTCGTCCCCTTATATACACGGGTGACGCCCGTCGGTTCACAAAGTCCCAATACCGGCTCATAGATGTGTCCGGTTTGGTCTCTACTTATTCCTAAATTACAATACAAGTTTAACTACTAACGTCGGTTTACGGCTACAGGCCTTGAACCGACCATGGGCTTTGAGCCCTCATCTGCCTTCTTGGGCTTTAACATACTTAACTACTGACGAAGTTAACCCGGCCCAGGTAGGCCGGTTTACGCCTAGTAGTAATATCCCCAATAATACTCCTCGGAACTCCATGCAAACATACGATCCTGGTCATGTATATCTTTGCCAACTTAGCACTGGTGTAAGTGGTCTTTACTGGGATGAAATGAGCTACCTTCGTCAATCGACCGACTACAACCCAAATTGAGTCATAGCCGGAACGAGTCCTGGGCAATCCCGTGATAAAATCCATGCCTAGCTTATCCCACTTACATTCGGGTATCGGCAATGGTTGGAACAATCCTGCTGGCTTCTGATGCTCTGCCTTTACATCTCTGACATACATCACAAACTGCTACATACTCCGCAATATCCTTCTTCACTCCGGTCCACCAAAAAATATCCTTCAAATCCAAGTACATCTTGGTATTTCCTGGGTGAATTGAATACGGTTAGTCATGTGCCTCTTGCAGTATCAACTTCCTGATCTCCGGGTCATTGGGCACATAAACGCAGTCTTCAAACCATAGGGTATCGTGTTCATCCTCACGAAATCCCTTAGCTTTTCCTTTGCTAAGTTTCTCCTTAATAGAAGCAATCTCCTTGTCGGTCCTTTGAGCTTCTCTGATTCTATCCATCAAGATTGACTGAATCTCGAATGCTGCTACATAGCCTCTCGGGACTATTTCCAAACATAGTTCACGAAGATTTTCTGCTAACTCCTTGGGTATTTCTCCTGTCATTAACGTATTGACATGGCTCTTACGGCTTAATGCGTCAGCTACTACATTAGCCTTACCGGGATGATAATGCAATTTCATATCATAGTCCTTGATGAGCTCCAACCATCTCCTTTGCCTGAGATTCAACTCCTTCTGTGTGAAAATGTACTTCAAACTCTTATGATCCGTGTACACCTCACAATGGTTTCCAATGAGGAAATGCCTCCATGTTTTCAAAGCATGCACTACTGCTGCTAACTCCAAATCATGCGTGGCATAATTCAACTCATGAGGCTTCAGTTGTCTTGAGGTATATGAAACAACTCTCCCTTCCTCCATAAGCACTGCTCCAAGTCCTCGACGTGAAGCATCGCAATACACCTCATAATCTTTGGTCTGGTCTGGAAAAATCAACACTGGTGAGGTAACCAAGCGTTTCTTTAACTCCTGGAAACTAGCCTCACATTCCTCCGTCCATTTGAACTTGGTATCTTTCTTTAACAACTCAGTCATAGGCTTTGCAATCTTTGAGAAATTCTCAATAAATCTCCAGTAGTACCCTGCGAGTCCAAGAAAACTCCGGATCTCCCCAACTGTTGTGGGGGCTTCCACTTGGTCACGGTATCAACTTTAGTGGGATCAACTGCTATACCTTCTCCAGATATAACGTGTCCGAGGAATCCTACTTCCTTCAACCAAAACTCACATTTGCTGAACTTGGCATATAAATGATGTTCTCTGAGCTTTCCAAGTACCAAACGCAAATGTTCCTTATGTTCCTCTTCATTCTTTGAGTAAACCAGGATATCATCAATGAACACCACGACAAACTTATCCAGAAACTCCATAAACACTTTGTTCATCATGTTCATAAAATAGGCAGGTGCGTTAGTCAGACCAAATGACATAACGGTATACTCGTACAGCCCATACCTGGTGGTAAAAGCTGTCTTCAGAATATCATGTTCTCGAATCTTCAACTGGTGGTATCCTGATCGCAGATCGATCTTGGAAAATACCTTAGCTCCTTGCAATCGATCGAACAGATCATTGATCATCGGTAGCGGGTACTTGTTCTTGATCATTACTTCATTCAATCCTCGATAATCAACAACCATCCTTAACGATCCATCCTTCTTCTCCACTAGAAGTACTGGCGATCCCCAAGGTGAAGAACTTGGGAGAATATATCCCTTATCTAGTAACTCCTTAATCTGCTTCTTAATTTCCACCAAATCCTTTGCTGGCATCCTATATGGTCTCTTTGATATTGGCCCTGTGCCTCGCAATAGCTCAATCAAAAACTCAATATCTCTATCCGGTGGCATGCCTGGCAACTCCTCTGGAAATACTTCAGGGAAATCCCTTACCACTGGTACTTCCTCCTGCACAACTCCTGTTAGGCAATTTACTTGAGTCCTCTTTGGCACATGCCGGGATACATACTTGATCCTTCTCCCTTCTGGGGTGGTAAGCAAAATTGACTTACTAGCGCATTCAATATTTCCTTCATACTTTGATAACCAATCCATGCCTAATATCACATCCAATCCTTGAGATTCCAATACTATTAGGTCTGAGGGAAAAACATAGTTACCAATCCTTAATGGTAACCGATCACACCATAGACTAGCCACATACTCTGCTCCAGGCGAGGTTACTAACATGGGTAACCTAAGGGCTTGGGTTGATAGGTTATACTTATCCACAAATCCCCTTGATATATATGAATGCGATGCACCAGTATCAAAAAGAACGAGTGTAGTAAATGACTTAACCAAAAACTTACCTATTACTGCATCAGGTTGAGCTTCAACCTCCTCCACGCTAACGTGGTTCACCTGTCCCCTGTTGAAAGGGTTCGGCTTCTTCCCAGAACTTCCATTGCCATTTTGGCCTTCAGGACATTCATTGGCATAGTGTCCGGTCTTCTGACACTTAAAGCAAGTGACTTGGCTTAGGTCCTTCTTGGCTGGGGTTGATGGGTTGGTGCGATTCTGGCCGTTGCTTCCTCCATTGCCATTACCATTCTTGGTGCCATTGTGATTGTGCGAGCTACCTCCTCCATGGGTATGCTGAAAATGTCCTCCCGATCTGGGGGTAAAACGTGGTTTCTACTGAGCTCCTGAAGTGTACTTTCCTTGTCCATACTTCCTCTTGCGATTCTCAATTTGCTGCTGCTTCCCTTCAATCATAAGAGCACGATCTACCAACTCCTGGTAGTTGTTGAAGGTGGCTACCATCAACTGCATGCTCAACTCATCATTCAGTCCTTCCAGAAACTTCTCCTGCTTAGCTGCATCCGTAGCGACGTCATCTGGTGCATAACGTGCTAACTTACTAAAGTCCTCCACATACTGGCCAACTGTCCATCCTCCTTGGCGCAAGTTGCGAAACTCACGCTTCTTCATGGCCATAGTTCCTTCTGAAACATGGGCCGTACGAAAAGCCTGCTGAAACTAGTCCCATGTGACAGTGTCGACAGGGAAAGTGGCTGTGAAATTCTCCCACCATGATGCTGCGGATCCTTCAAGATGATGTGCGGCAAACTTCACCTTCTCCGCATCCGTACATCCTGCTGTGGTTAACTCCCTAGCTGTCTTGCGGAGCCAATCATCTGCTACTATTGGCTCAGTGCTACTAGAAAACACTGGCGGATTCAGCCTAAGAAAATGGGCTAAGTGGTCAACATGTGGTGGTGGTGGGTTGTTGTTGTTGTTCCCTTGATTCTGATTCTAGACTAGCAACTGCATCAATGTGTTCTGCTGCTGGATCAACTGGGTGAGCTCCGGTGGAAAGGCAAATCCGGGGTCACGTCTCGGAGGCATCTGAGGGGTTTAGAAAAGATGAGATGTAAGAATAGAGGGGGTCTAAAGAGAAAACACTACCCATATGCACATGAGGCAAAAACAAACAATTCACTTCATTCAATCAAAGAAGGGCATAAAATCGATCTATCTATTGCAAAAGTGCTCGGACTACTATATTTACATGGTGGACTACTACTACTGATGAGGTGGTCTACTAGAAATATTCTTCGGTTGCAGACTCCATGATATCTGCTCCAGCTTCATCAACATAGTCATCATCGCTACTATCTGGATCCGAGTCGGTGTCGTCAATGATGATATAGTCTTCCGGGCTAATCTCCTTGGGTTCTTCGTCTTCCTCTACTGGCGTAGGGCCTCCCATAAATATTTCGATCTTCTTGATCAGGTCGTCATTCTTCTCCACCAATACTTCAATTTCTTCTCCATAATCTTCACGTGTAGCCTTGAGTTCTTCCTCCAGTTCCTTGATTCTGGTCTTAGCCTTCTTCAGATCTATCATGTCGGTGCACATCTGGTTCTCCTGTCATCGAATGTGCTGGTTTAACTCCTGGATAAAAGTTGCGATTGATCTATCCTTCCTGGTGCTGATCATCTCCCAGTGTTCATCTGGGCGCCCACAAATCTGGTAGATAGTATCCTTGAGATCCTTGCGGTAGACTTCTCCAATGCGTCCCATGGCGATGTGAGCTACCATGCTCTTTCCTAGACTCCAAGTTGGTGCATCAAAAGAAAACTCTATGGGCTCAGTGACTGGCATGAACGTCCTTCCTGGAACTTGAACTTGAATCATCCAGCGCTCTTCTTCAGGTAAAGTGGCGTTGTAGGTTCCGGTGAAGCTTGGTACTCCTATGTTCAGGTATCTAGTGACTTCCTTCAAGTGATGTCCAAAGGGTGTATCTTCATCTGGTTGCGTGAACTTGTTCTTTGCATCCGCCATCCTAAAGAGTAGAAAAGATGAGAGGTCAGAAGAGAAGAGAGTGAATAGTGATCTAGGTCTTTTAGCTTAGGGGTCGTGTCCTACAGTCAGCGTGGGCTCTGATACCATCTCTGTAGTGGACCAGACCTCAAACTGTCTGGTCTCTGTGCTCCGGTGTCAACCCTGGATCAGTAATGCTGACACCACACAGTACTCGGAGGATTTATAACAGAGTAGCAATCACACACTTATTACATCGAGTGTCTCATAGAGAACTTAATACAATAAATATGGCTTAAGGCCATCTAATAACGATAACAGCGGAAGGCTTGGAAGATAAGTGAGTCCATCAACTCCAACGGCATCACTGAGTATAGAACCACGACCTAAAACTCCTTAATCGTCGTCTAAAAAGTTTGCAACATTAACGTTGCAGCCCGAAACGGGTCAGCACATGGAATATGCTGGCAATGTAACACATAGAGAGTAATGGAATGAAACAGCTATACTATATGCATATTTGGCTGGTGGAAAGCTCTATGGTTACAGTTTTGCGTAAAGCCAATTTTTCCCTACTTCAAAGGAATAAAATTTATTTATCTATCATGGTAGTTGTTAAACATTGAGAATGGTTGACAGCATTCTCAATCCCAATTAAGCATCATCATTAAACAAAACCCAACAAAATTAATTTAGAGTAACATGTTGAGATTCACATGATAATCCAGGTACTAGATACTCAAGATGTCCATAACCGGGGACACGGCTAACATGATTAGTTTATTACACTCTGCAGAGGTTTGCGCACTTTTCCCCCACAAGACTCGATCTCCTCCGTTTGGTTTCTCGCACTACAAGGTGTTTGAGAAGACGGATGACCGAGACATAGTCTTTCAGAAGCGCTAGCACCTTACGATCGGGTAGACCGTACCACCTACATCCCCTACATCTGCTAGTCTACCACTGTAAGAGTTCTCACAACTTAGTCAACTACGCTAGAGCCCATAATAGCTTGTGGCTGCACATGAGAGTTTCTAGTATGAATAGTCTCATGATCCCTTTGAGCCTGGGTGGCGGTCCGAAAGAAAACAGGCAAGTCCTGGAATACCCAGGTGCCTCAATCCACCCAGATGTGTGTTTAAGTTGCCACCTTAGATAAACCATTAATTAATAAACTCACATCTGTCATGGATATCACTCACCCAATCCACGTCTACTAGCATAGCATGGCATAATAAGCAAACGTAGAAGTAACTCCCAAAAGTTTGATAATAAACAGGTAATAGGTACTACCTCAACTACTTCCCATCCCACAATTTAATTAGATCCTAATCATGCAATGTGTGAGGATTGATCTAATGCAATAAAACTGGGTAGTAGGAGGTATGATCAAAGTGTTACTTGCCTTGCTGATGATCCGGGAAACCTAGCGATTCGAAGTAACAAGCGGCGCACTCCGGGTATTCTATCACAGACAAACAAACAAGCATACAATAATTACTCATCTAATGCATAGGTAAAACTCAAATAAGAGATCTAACCAGAAGGTTCAACTTAAGAACTCCGGTTGGCAAAAAGAATCAAATCGAACGAAGCAACGAAAGTCAAACGGCGAAAGAAAACAACTTCATTCTACTAATCTGGATCTAGGGAAAATTTTATAGTAGCATAATCTTGTTTAAGTTGGTTAAACGAATAGAGGGTTTCGAGACGAAACTCCAGGTGCTTGAATCGCCTGATTCCGATAAACGAGCGAAAAGTTATACTAAAACAAAAATCGGATCAAGAATCGCGATCAGAAAAAATCGCGGATTTAATCCAAGAAAAAGAAAAACGACGAACGTTCGCTAGAACGAACGAACCGACGAACGCTCGCTATTTAAATAAACCAGAAAAACTGATCTATTTAAAAAACTGAAACTAAAAAAACCGACGGAAAACCGATCGGTTTTCTAAAAAACCGGGCACGGATTTCGAGGCGGCGGCGAACCTCGGCGAGCGTGCGGGCGGGGCGGCGCGTGGGCGGCGGCGGGCGGTGAGCGGCGCGGCGGCGGCGGGGCGGCTCGGGGCTAGGGTTCCCCCGGGGCTGGGCTGGCTTATAAAGCCACCTCGGGCCGGAGTCCTAGCCGGACACGGCCCGTAGGTCGGTTCGTTTTTTTAATTATTATTAACGCGCAGAAGAAAAATAAAAAGAAATACTAAACGGACTCCAAAGATTCCGAAATATATTTTCACTGGCTTCTAAAATCAAGCCGCACAAGGTGAACATTTATTTGGGACATAAATGCAATTTTGAAAAACGCACATTTTTCCTAAATTCAAATAAAACACCGAAAAACTCCGAAATAAAATCTTATTTGATTTTATTATTTGATCCTCAATATTTCTTTATTTTGGAAAAGTCATTTTATTCCCTCTCTCATATTTTTGTAATAGAAATAATTAATGATAAAATAAATAAAATCAAATGATCCTATTCTCAAAATTTAAGAAAACTCAAATATGAAAATAATGAAACCCCCAACTCTCTCCGTGGGTCCTTGAGTTGCTTAGGATTTCTAGGATCAACCAAAATGCAAAATAAAATATGATATGCATAGATGATCTAATGTATAACATTCCAAATTGAAAATTTGGGATGTTGCAGGAGCATGATTTATTTATTGATTGTCTTCCTTATGAGTGGCGGTCGGGGACAAGCGATGGTCTTTCCCTACCAATCTACCCCCCTAGGAGCATGCACGTAATACTTTGCTTTGATAACTTCTAGATTTTTGCAATAAGTATATGAGTTTTTTATGACTAATATTGAGTCCATGGATTATACGCACTCTCACCCTTCCACCTTTGCTAGCCTCTCTAATACCGCGCACCTTTCGCCGGTATCATACACCCACCATATACCTTCCTCAAAACAGCCACCATACCTACCTATTATGGCATTTCCATAGCCATTCCGAGATATATTGCCATGCAACTTTCCACCGTTCCCTTTATTATGACACACTCCATCATTGTCATATTGCTAGCATGATCATGTAGTTGACATCGTATTTGTGGCAAAGCCATTGTTCATAATTCTTTCATACATGTCACTCTTGATTCATTGCATATCCCGGTACACCACCAGAGGCATTCATATAGAGTCATATTTTGTTCTAAGCATCGAGTTGTAATTGTTGAGTTGTAAGAAAAAAAAAGTGTGATGATCATCATTATTAGAGCATTGTCCTAGTGAGGAAAGGATGATGGAGACTATGATTCCCCCACAAATCGGGATGAGACTCCGGACGAAAAATAAATAAAAGAGGCCAAAGAAGCCCAAATAAAAAAAAGGGGCCATAAAAAAGGAAAAGGCCCAAATAAAAAAATGAGAGAAAAAGAGAGGAGGGACAATGTTACTATCCTTTTACCACACTTGTGCTTCAAAGTAGCACCATGATCTTCATAGTAGAGAGTCTCTCATGTTATCACTTTCATATACTAGTGGGAATCATTCATTATAGAACTTGGCTTGTATATTCCAATGATGGGCTTCCTCAAAATGCCCTAGGTCTTCATGAGCAAGCAAGTTGGATGCACACCCACTTAGTTTCTTTTTGAGCTTTCATATACTTATAGCTCTAGTGCATCCGTTGAATGGCAATCCCTACTCACTCACATTGATATCTATTGATGGGCATCTCCATAGCCCGTTGATATGCCTAGTTGATGTGAGATTATCTTATCCTTTTTGTCTTCTCCACAACCACCATTCTATTCCACCTATAGTGTTATATCCATGGCTCACGCTCATGTATTGCGTGAAGATTGAAAAAGTTTTGAAAAAGTTAGAGTATGAAACAATTGCTTGGCTTGTCATCGGGGTTGTGCATGATTTAAATATTTTGTGTGGTGAAGATAGAGCATAGCCAGACTATATGATTTTGTAGGGATAACTTTCTTTGGCCATGTTATTTTGAGAACACATAATTGCTTCGTTAGTATGCTTGAAGTATTATTATTTTTATGCCAATATAAACTTTTGTCTTGAATCTTTCTGATCTGAATATTCATATCACAATTAAGAAGATTTACATTGAAATTATGCCAGGTAGCACTCCGCATCAAAAATTCTCTTTTATCATTTACCTACTCGAGGACGAGCATGAATTAAGCTTGGGGATGCCTGATACGTCTCCAACGTATCTATAATTTTTGATTGCTCCATGCTATATTATCTACTGTTTTGCACTATATTGGGCTTTATTTTCCAGTTTTATATTATTTTTGGGACTAACCTATTAACCGGAGGCCCAGCCTAGAATTGCTCATTTTTTTGCCTATTTCAGTGTTTCGAAGAAACGGAATATCAAACGGAGTCCAAACGGAATAAAAACTTCGGGAACGTGATTTTCTCACCGAACATGATCCAGGAGACTTGGACCCTGCTCCAAGGAACAAAAGAGGCGGTCACGGGGGTGGGGGGGTGCCCCCCCTAGGGCGCGCCCCCTTCCTCGTGGGCTACTCGGAGCTCCACCGACGTACTCCTTCCTCCTATATATACCTACGTACCCCCAAACGAACAGAGACGGAGCCAAAACCTAATTCCACCGCCGCAACTTTCTGTATCCACGAGATCCCATCTTGGGGCCTGCTCCGGAGCTCCGCCGGAAGAGGGCTGTCATCACGGAGGGCTTCTACATCATCATAGCCTCTCCGATGAAGTGTGAGTAGTTTACCTCAGACCTTCGGGTCCATAGTTAGTAGCTAGATGGCTTCTTCTCTCTCTTTGAATCTCAATACAAAGTTCTCCCCCTCTCTTGTGGAGATCTATTCGATGTAATCTTCTTTTTGCGGTGTGTTTGTTGAGACCGATGAATTGTGGGTTTATGATCAAGTCTATCTATGAATAATATTTGAATCTTCTCTGAATTCTTTTATGTATGATTGGTTATCTTTGCAAGTCTCTTCGAATTATCCATTTGGTTTGGCCAACTAGATTGGTAGTTCTTGCCATGGGAGAAGTGCTTAGCTTCGGGTTCGATCTTGCGGTGTCCTTTCCCAGTGACAGAAGGGGCAGCAAGGCACGTATTGCATCGTTGCCATCGAGGATAACAAGATGGGGTTTATTTCATATTGCATGAATTTATCTCTCTACATCATGTCATCTTGCTTAAGGCGTTACTCTGTTTTTAACTTAATACTCTAGATGCATGCTGGATAGCGGTCGATGAGTGGAGTAATAGTAGTAGATGCAGAATCGTTTCGGTCTACTTGTCACGGACGTGATTCCTATATACATGATCATGCCTAGATATTCTCATAACTATGCTCAATTCTATCAATTGCTCAATAGTAATTTGTTCACCCACCGTAGAATACTTATGCTCTTGAGAGAAGCCACTAGTGAAACCTATGCCCCCCGGGTCTATTCTCATCATATCAATCTCCATCACTTTAATCTTGCTTTGCTTTTTTACTTTGCCTTTTACTTTTACTTTGTATCTTTAAACTAAAAATACCAAAAATATTATATCTATCAGATCTCACTCTCGTAAGTGACCGTGAAGGGATTGACAACCCCTAATCGCGTTGGTTGTGAGTAGCTATCGTTTTGTGCAGGTACGAGGGACTTGAGCGTGGCCTCCTACTCGATTGATACCTTGGTTCTCAAAAACTGGGGGAAATACTTACGCTACTCTGCTGCATCATCCCTTCCTCTTCGGGGAAAACCAAAGCAAGCTCAAGACGTAGCAGCATAACCTTTCTTTCAGATCATTGATAAGATGGCTAAAACATACACGTCTTGCAATTGGGTCAAATCCCGGGTTACCAAAGAAGGGTTGAACAACTTTGTTGCCACTGGTGCTTTAGCCAAGAAAGAGATCATCCATTGGAGATCTCCTGGTGGGGAAATTCCTCCTCAACCAAAAGATGGGGAAATAATTGTTTTTGCTGACCACTTGGCCCGAGGATTCAGTCCACCCGGCTCAAAGTTTTTTCGTGATGTGTTGCATTTCCTTCAACTTCACCCTCAAGACATCGGACCCAACTCCGTATCCAACATCTGTAACTTCCAAGTATTTTGCGAAGCTTATCTTCAAGAGGAGCCCACAGTTGATTTATTCAGGGAATTCTATTACTTGAACCGCCAAACAGAGTTTTCGATGGGCCATGTCAAGGGCTTGGTTGAGTCTCTATTTATAAGAGGAAAGAAGTCATCTTTCCCCATGCTAAACTGCATATTCACCACAAAGAATGGAACCAAACTTGGTTCTATTGTCAAGATACATCTCCAGTCGATGAGAATCCTCTGCCGGGTTACCGTGAACACCGACTTAGCAACACACATCCACTCCCCAACGGCTCAATGCGAGGGAACGGGCCAAATACACCCCAGCCTTTTCAAAGCTCATAGTCTTTATGGCCAATGGCTTAACTAGTGTCGACTTTTCCCGGTGCTGGCTATCTTGGAGTATCTTGCCATTAAGCCGCCGCCCCGGCTTAATGTGCGAATACACTGGTAATGTGAACGATCCTCAATGCCATTGTAACATTCAACTGTCTGATGCGGAAATCACTGAAGCCACCAAGAAATTGTTGAATGAACCTGTGAAGGAGTGCAGCAAAACCAGACTTAGTCCGTTCTATACTTTCAAGAAGCGGCCAACTGTAAGAATTGCACATCTTATGCTTAATCCATATTTCGATTTCTACTTATGATATTTTTAATCTTAATGGGCTGATGATCCATTTTGGAAGAGGAAAACACAGGATAAGCCAGCCAAACCGGCTCGTACCAAAACTATGGTGACCAAAATATCTACCAAGAAGACCATCGTGCCCGCCGATTTAAGCATTGATGCTGACAACGATGATGAGTCGGAGGTAGAACTCGACTCTCTTGGCTCCTTTTTATACATCTCATTGACAATGATTGTTATCAGGATGACGCAGAGGCCAGCCATGCAGGTGACGCAGAGGTAATTATTCTTCCTTCCGGCTCAAAACCTCTGCCAACACCAAAATTCCGATAAGCAAGCCGGAAAGTAATCTTTTCTCACCCTCTAGCTCATTTGGATCCCAACTTTCTTTTGAAGAAACAACAACACGAAGCTCGTCGAGTTACCCGGCATAGCGGTGGACAAATCACCTCCTCCGGCTTACCAAATACGCCAGTTCACAAGCGCCGCCTAGAGGTCTTTCCTGCTTCCGATATACTTTATCCCAAGGCGGGTTTTTTCCGACAACCTCTTAACCCGTCTGATTCAAACTATCAGGGGACTCCTCATTCCTCCTCTGGCGAGTCAACAGGAACTCAGAGCCCAGCCTTTAAAACTGTACCTGGGTAAGGATACCTTTTAACCATTCATACCTTATGCTCTGTTAATTATACTGACCTCTTGACTCTTCTTATTCTCAGGGGCCAAGCCAAGCCCAGCAAGAAAGCCAAGCTAACTAAGCCGACCGACGATCTCAATCTGTCTGAGCTGGAGAAGCAACAATCAGAACCTACTAGCTCAATTGTTGATGCCACCCTTAATGATCCTCCACCACAAGATCATGGAGTTTCTCCAGATGATATGGATGTTGAGCCAGTTCTCTCTAAGTCGCCAGGCCCAATTAAGCCTGCTGAGGAGAAAACTGATGATGTTATTGTCACCGGCGTTGGATTTACAGCTCCGGGTCAATCCTCCGTATTATCCAAGCACAGCGCAAAAGAAGAAATTTCCGCTGAAGACAAAGGCAAATGGAAGGCAGACTTGGAGAGCTATACTCATTTTAGTGTTCAAGACCTCCATTCCGGTTACTTAAATCGCCTGTACACCAGCCGTGA
Source organism: Triticum urartu (assembly GCF_003073215.2). Taxonomy (NCBI): domain Eukaryota; kingdom Viridiplantae; phylum Streptophyta; class Magnoliopsida; order Poales; family Poaceae; genus Triticum; species Triticum urartu. The sequence goes on along the minus strand of NC_053027.1, from coordinate 141,169,931 downwards.
CTTTGAAGCCGGCTTAGTGAATCTGATGAAGGAGCGCTATGAGGTAAACACTGCTATTCCTTGTTACATGAATATTCTTCCTTAGCCGCCAAGTTTATTGGACATGACTGGATTAACATGTGTTGTAAACTTTAATTAACTGCAAAGATCAACTCCAGTAGCCCCCAAGGGCCGGTTTAATAAATATGTTGAGTCGGGACTTGTTAGCTCAGCAAGAATTAACATTGCGTCTGTAGCCCCCAAGGGTGGGCTTAACAAATATGTTAAGTCGAGACTAATCATCTTTTAGAAATCCATAATCCCATCATAGCCTTCGTAAGCCGGATCATCATCATTTGTACGGGTCAGCAAATAAAGCCATGTTTGAAGAGCAATATGAATTAGCCCCCAAGTGTCAAGTATAATACTTGTATTGTACTTGGGCCTTCACAGTGTTTGGAGAAGCAATAGACATTAGCCCCCAAGTGCCAAGTATAATAGTTGTATTGTGCTTGGGACTTTAAATAAATTCATTGCCATCTTATTTACTGTTTACTTTTGTAGACTGAGCTCAACAATAAAGAATCCCAAGTCGCCGACCTTCAAGAGAATACCAAGTCTCAACAAGCAGAGACCTCCAAGGCCAAGGATGAGCTGACTAGTGCCTTAGCTGCAGTGGAAAAAATGAAGGAAAGCTTCAAGGCTGAACAAGCGGGTTGGGACACAGAGAAGACAACCCTGCTGAAGAGAGCCGAGGATGCTGAGGTGGCCCTTAAGCTGGTATCTGCAGAGCTTGCCGGTTTAAAACATCAAATCAATGCCATGACCACTGCCATTTTCGGTAAGATAGCTTCCTCTGAATCTTTGAACATATGTTATCTAATGTGCTATTGGCTTATAAACGTCCTTAATGATACAGGATCCCGGGTTACCCATCTTGGCTCAGACATGCGGAAAAAAACTGAAGGCGGCTTACACACTCATAGAACAGCTATATAATGACGCACAACGGGTTATCTACGCATCTGCTCACAACAAACCAGCTCCAACCCTTATCAAGGATACGTTGGATAAGCTATCGATGCTGCCTACGCGGATTGAAGAGTTAAAATCAGCTGCAAGAGCTGGTGCACTTACTGCGCTAACTCGGGCCAAAGTGTGGCTAGTTGATCTTGAACCGGCAAACTTGGCAAACGGTTGCCCAAGCATAAAAGAAGAAGGGTCACCCTTCACTTCAGATGACTTCGCCGCTCTTACGAGGGAAATGCGTTCTTTGGCTAGCAAGCTGGCTTAAGACACTGATCGTACACATTACCAATCGGTTTACGATGCCAACAATAAGAAGGTGAAGGCGCCGACTCATGATGCTCCGGGCCTGACTCCTCCGGTCTGTAAGCACACTTACGCCCCTGATGTTGATCCATCCACACTTATAAGTGATGAAGTTGTATTCAGAGCGTTAACTGGGATCGACTGGTCGACCACTAACTTCCAGCCATTGGGTGAAGAGGAGGCAAATGAACCGGTGTTGGACGAGCCGCAACCTTCAACACAACAAGGCCAAGAGTCGTAAGCCGTAGGCCGGCTTAACATCTGCTTTCTGTGAAACTACTAAGACAATTACTCCTGTGGGGCATTCGATGCCTTTGTAATATGCTTTAATTAAACTCTTGATCTACCATGCCATCATGCATGTTTTGTTCTGCATGATACTATTGATCTGTCAAGTTGAAGATCTGCCACGTATGTTTATGGTTTCATCAACTGTGTGCACCAGACTTATTTATTGTACCTGCACACAAACACATGACAAGGATCCTGGCGGTTTACCACAGGACGGGTCATAATACCATATCAAAAACCACTGGTGGCTAAAGATAGTCCATAACCAGGGCCGGTTTAATCATGACCTTTAATAAAAAAGCATCATACCTGTGGTACCCCACCAGCTTAATTTACCAGTGGAAGAAGGGTGAAAACCCAAAAGATTGAGCGTACAAAGCTCTATGCAAGTTGACACGTACCACCCGCTTAATACGGCATATGCAGGAAGGGGTAATACCCCAAACTTAGAGCGTAGCGCTTCCAAGCATATAAAATCATTATATCCTGGTGACTTATAGTCTTAAACCAGGCCGACTTAATAAACACCTGGTAATTTCATGTATAAATAAGAAGGCATAGCCCTCTTTCGTTTTTAACCATGTATCAATATGTCATAGGAGAGGAATCTCAAAAATGTTCAAATAAAAAATCGAAAAATCAAGGCTGTCATAGGCGGCCACGCCCAAAATTCAAGTGCGTTCAAGGGCTCCACAACCACTGAGTTAAACCTTCATATAAACCTTATAAGCCGGACCTCACATAACTAATCGTCGTTTTAACTTTGACAAATTCAGGGTCTGTATAAGATTGACTTGTCAAAAGTGGCGATTCGTTCCAAGATTACCTAGGCGGAGTGGCAGACATAAAAAGGCAGGATAACTCGGGTTTTTAGGTGAATACACCTGGCTTCCAAGCCTGGCTTTTAAGCCTGTTACAAGGGTCATAAAAACTCGTGTACGTTGAACAAAGAGCCCCCAAGTAACATTATATTCCGGGCACATAAGCCGGATCAACAAGGGTAGTCATGGCTATGCTCGATGAGCAGGAAGCCCCCAAGTGATATATTTGTGAGTTGTGCTCGCTGGGTACCTATGTTTGAATCTTGCTGTGCAACAGTCTCTCTTTGGTCCCTGTAATTTGGTAGCAAGCCTTTAAGTGATCATATAAAATAAAGACTCAATTTCTGAGAAATGAAACGATAGAGGCCCTGAATTATTAGGGATGCTGGCTTTATTATATTAATCATAATATATACATTGTCAAAATATGTACATCAGGTGAGCCGGTGGCTCGGGTATAGTAAGGCCGAAGATGAGCAATATTCCACGGTCGGCGGGTCTCCTCCTCCGATGTGCATGAGTACTTGCGGTCTCGAATATGACCCATTGTTCAGATTTTTGCTGACCACAAAAGGCCCTTCCCAAGGTGGGGATAACGTGTGCATAGCAGATTGATCCTGGATAAGCCGGAGCACTAAGTCACCTTCTTGAAAGGTTCTGGTTTTAACTCGGCAGCTGTGATAACGGCGCATATATTGTTGGTAAATCGCCGAACGAGCCGCTGCAAGGTCACGCTCCTCATCTAACAGGTCAAGTGCATCCTGACATGCTTTTTCATTGTCAGCTTCAACATAAGCCGCCACACGGGGCGAGTCGTGACGGATGTCACTAGGGAGAACCGCCTCTACTCCATAAACCATGAAGAAAGGCATGTAACCCATAGATCTGTTGGGGGTAGTATTGATACTCCATAACACTGAGGGTAACTCCTCTACCCAACAACCCGGCGTCCTCTGCAAAGGAACCATAAGCTGGGGCTTGATGCCTCTCAGGATCTCTTGATTGGCTCTCTCAACTTGACCATTAGACTGGGGTGAGCTACTGATGATACATCAAGCCGGATATGCTCACGTTGACAAAACTCTTCCATAGCACCCTTGGATAGATTAGTGCCATTATCAGTTACGATGTTGTGGGGAAAACCAAAATGAAAATCACCTTTTTGATGAATTGAACCGCCATCGCCGCGTCACATTTACTGACCGGCTCTACCTCAACCTACTTTGTAAACTTGTCAACCGCCACCATGAGGTGTGTCCTTTTATCTTTGGACCTTTTGAAAGGCCCAACCATATCAAGCCCCCAGATTGCAAACGGCCAAGTAATTGGAATCATCCTCAATTCTTGAGTCGGCACATGGGCTCGGCGTGAAAACTTCTGACACCCATCACATTTACTGACTAGATCTTCAGCGTCAGCATGAGCCGTCAACCAATAAAACCTATGACGGAAAGCCTTGGCAATGAGAGATTTAGAGCCGGCATGATGACCACAATCTCCTTCATGAATCTCTCGTAGAATTTCACAACCTTCTTTAGGAGAAACACAACATTGAAACGCCCATGTAACACTGCGATGATGCAACTCTCCATTGACAATAATCATTTGTTGGAAATATGCCCTAGAGGCAATAATAAAATGGTTATTATTATATTTCCTTGTTCATGATAATTGTTTGTTCTTCATGCTATAATTGTATTAACCGGAAACCGTAATACATGTGTGAATACATAGATCGTAATATGTCCCTAGTAAGCCTCTAGTTGACTAGCTCGTTGATCAATAGATGGTCATGGTTTCCTGACCATGGACATTGGATGTCATTGATAACGGGATCACATCATTAGGAGAATGATGTGATGGACAAGACCCAATCTTAAGCGTAGTACAAGATCGTGAAGTTCGTTTGCTAAGGCTTTTCTAATGTCAAGTATCATTTCCTTAGACCATAAGATCGTGCAACTCCCGGATACTGTAGGAATGCTTTGGGTGTACCAAACGTCACAACGTAACTGGGTGGCTATAAAGGTGCATTACAGGTATCTCCGAAAGTGTCTGTTGGGTTGGCACGAATCGAGACTGGGATTTGTCACTCCATATGACGGAGAGGTATCTTTGGGCCCACTCGGTAATGCATCATCATAATGAGCTCAATGTGACTAAGGAGTTGGTCACGGGATCATGCATTACAGAACGAGTAAAGAGACTTGCCGGTAACGATATTGAACGAGGTATGGGGATACCGACGATCGAATCTCGGGCAAGTAACATACCGATAGACAAAGGGAATTGTATATGGGATTGATTGAATCCCCGACATCGTGGTTCATCCGATGAGATCATCGTGGAACATGTGGGACCAATATGGGTATCCAGATCCCGCTATTGGTTATTGGCCGAAGAGATGTCTCGGTCATGTCTGCATGGTTCCCGAACCCGTAGGGTCTACACACTTAAGGTTCGGTGATACTAGAGTTGTTATGGGAAATAGTATGTGGTTACCGAAGGTTGTTCGGAGTCCCGGATGAGATCTCAGACGTGACGAGGAGTTCCGGAATGGTCTGGAGGTGAAGATCGATATATTGGACGAAGGGTATTGGAGTCCGGAATTATTCCGAGGGTACCGGGTGACGACCAGCGTGTCCGAAAGGGGTTTCTAAGGCCCCGGCAAGCGTTGGGGGCCTTATGGGCCAAGGGGAGGGGGCACATCAGCCCACTAAGGGGCCGAGCGCCCCTCCCACCCCATCTCACGTAACTTGGAGAGGTGGGGGCGCCTCCCCTAGGGCAGCCACCCCTCCCGGCTTGGGGGGCAAGTTTCCTAGGGGTGGGGGTACCCAAACCCATCTAGGGTTTCCCCTGTGGCCGCCGCCCCTCCCCTAGGGAACCCTAGGGCGCCTCCTCCACCCCTTCACCCTATATATAATGAGGGAGAGAGAGGGCAGGCGCACCCTTCCCCTGGTGCAGCCCCTCCCCCTCTCCTACACCTCCTCCTCCTCCGTAGTGCTTGGTGAAGCCCTGCCGGAGAACCACGAGCTCCATCACCACCACGCCGTCGTGGTGTCGGAGTTCTCCCTCAACTTCTCCTCTCCCCTTGCTGGATCAAGAAGGAGGATACATCCCTGGGCTATACGTGTGTTGAACGTGGAGGCGCCGTTGTTCGGCGCTTAGATCGGAATCGACCGCGATCTGAATCGCTGTGTGTACGACTCCACCAACCGTGTTCTTGTAATGCTTCCGCTTAGCGATCTTCAAGGGTATGAAGATACCCTCCCTCTCTCTCGTTTCTAGTATCTCCTAGATTGATCTTGGTGACACGTAGGAAATTATTGAATTATTGCTACGTTACCCAATAGTGGCATCATGAGCTAGGTCTATGCGTAGATTCTATGCACGAGTAGAACACAAAGCAGTTGTGGGCGATGATTTGTTCAATTTGCTTACCGTTACTAGTCTTATCTTGATCCCGTGGCATTGTGGGATGAAGCGGCCCGGACCGACCTTACACGTACCCTTACGTGAGACTGGTTCCACCGACTGACATGCACTTGATGCATAAGGTGGCTGGCAGGTGTTTGTCTCTCCCACTTTAGTCAGATCGGATTCGATGAAAAGGGTCCTTATGAAGGGTAAATAGAAATTGGCATATCACCATTGTGGTTTTGCGTAGGTAAGGAACATTCTTGCTAGAAACCCATAGCAGCCACGTAAAACATGCAACTACAATTAGAGGACGTCTAACTTGTTTTTGCAGGGTATGCTATGTGATGTGATATGGCCAAAAGGACGTGATGAATGATATATGTGATGTATGAGATTGATCATGTTCTTGTAATAGGAATCACGACTTGCATGTCGATGAGTATGACAACTGGCAGGAGCCATAGGAGTGGTCTTAATTTATTTATGACCCGCGTGTCAATGAAAACGCCATGCAATTACTTTACTTTATTGCTAACTGTTAGCCATAGTAGTAGAAGTAATAGTTTGCGAGGCAACTTCATGAAGACACGGTGATGGAGATCATGATGATGGAGATCATGGTGTCATGCCGGTGACGATGGTGTTCATGCCGCGCCTCGGAGATGGAGATCAAAGGCGCAAGATGATATTGGTCATATCATGTCACTTTATGATTTGCATGTGATGTTTGTCATGTTTACATCTTATTTGCTTAGAACGACGGTAGACTGCATAAGATGATCCCTCACTAAAATTTCAAGAAAGTGTTCCCCTAACTGTGCACCGTTGCGAAGGCTCATTGTTTCGAAGCACCACGTGATGATCGGGTGTGATAGATTCTAATGTTTGAATACAACGGGTGTAAGCCAGACTTACACATGCAAAACACTTAGGTTGACTTGACGAGCCTAGCATGTACAGACATGGCCTCGAAACACGAGAGACTGGAAGGTCGAACATGAGTCGTATAGTAGATACGATCAACATGCAGATGTTCACCGTTGATGACTAGTCCATCTCACGTGATGATCGGACACGGCCTAGTCGATTCGGATCATGTATCACTTAGATGACTAGAGGGATGTCTATCTGAGTGGGAGTTCATTGAATAATTTGATTAGACGAACTTAATTATCATGAACATAGTCTAAATTGTCTTTGCAAATTATGTTGTGGATTAATAGCTCGCGCTTTAGCTCTTTGTTTTAATACGTTCCTAGAGAAAGACTAAGTTGAAAGATATTGTAAGCAATTGTGCGGACTAGGGTCGTAGTCTGAGGATTGTCCTCATTGCTACATAGAAGGCTTCTGTCCTTGATGCACCACTCGGTGTGCCAACCCCTCTGGCGTCGTCTGTGGATGTTGTGAACATCTGATAGACACATTCTGATGACTACCTGATAGTTTAGTGCGACATGCTTTATGGCTTAGAGTCGGGGCACCAAAAGCGTTTTGAACTCCATAGAACATATGAAATGTTTGAAGAGCTGAAATTGGTATTTCAGGCTCATGCCCGTGTTGAGAGTTTGAGACGTCTGACAAGACCTTTGCCTATAAGATGGAGGAGAATAGCTCAGCAAGTGAGCATGTCCTCAGAATGTCTGGGTACTTCAATCACTTGAATCAAGTGGGAGTTAATCTTCCAGATAAGAGAGTGATTGACAAAAGTTCTCCAGTCACTATCACCAAGCTACTAGAGTTTCGTGATGAACTATAACATGCAAGGGAAGATAATCCCGGAGTTGTTCGTCGTGCTTAAGGTCGTAAAGGTAGAAATCAAGAAGGAGCATCAAGTGTTGATGGTTAACAAGAGCACTGGTTTCAAATAAGGGCAAGGCAAGAAGGGAAACTTCTTGAATGGCAAGCCAGTTGCCGCTCCAGTGAAGAAACCCAAGAACCCAAACCCGAGACAAAGTGCTTCTATTAGGCGAACGGTCACTGGTAGCAGAACTGCCTCAAACACTTGGTAGATAAGAAGGTTGTCAACTTCAACAAAAGTATATTTGATATATGTGTGTTATTGATGTGTTCCTTACTAGTACTCCTAGTAGCACCTGGGTATTAGATACCGGTTCAGTTGCTAATATTGGTAACTCGAAACAAAAGCTACGGAATTAACGGAGACTAGCTAAGGGTGAGGTGATGATGTGTGTTGGAAGTGTTTCCAAGGTTGATGTGATCACCATCACACGCTCCCTCTACCTTAGGGATTAGTGTTGAACCCCCGTAAAAGGCCCCGAGATGGGATCTCTCAGACAAGACTGAGAACAGGACTCCGGTTTGCAAAAAGAATCAAATCAACGAAACTCAAACTGCGAAAGAAACAAGATCCGATTACTAATCTGGAGTAAGGTCAAATTTTACTATATCAAAATTTTGTTCAAGTTGGTTAAACAGAAAGAGGGTTTCAAGACGAAGATTTAGGCACTTGAATCGCCTGATTCCGATAAACGAGCGAAAAGATAAACTAAAATGAAAGTCGGATCAGAAATCATGATCGAGAATAATTGCGAAAAAATCCGAGAAAAAGAAAACTGACGAACGGGCTAACGTACGAACGTTCGCTGTCTGTGGCTAACGAGTGAACACCATTCGTTAAAACGAACGTACGGACGAACGTCCGCTAAATAAACTAAACCGGAAAAACGATCTATTCTAAAAACAAAAACTAGGGTTTTCGAAAAAAACCGAATCGGTTTTCTCTCAAAAACCAGCGGCTTGCGGCGTCCACCTCGGCGGGGCTCCGGCGAGATCCGGCGGCTCCGGCGGGGTCCGGTGGGCAGCGGGTGCTCGGGTGGCGGCGACGGCAGGCGGCGGCGGCGCTAGGTGGCGGGGCGGCGACGGCGCTAGGCGGCAGCGGCGGCAAACGGCGGCGGTGGCGGCGCTAGGCGGTGGGGTGGTTCGGGTGGTGGTGGTGGGGGTCGGGGCGGCGTATTTAAGAGGAGGGGGCAGCTGGATTGGGGGAGGGGGCAAGGCGCCGGCGCGGGGAGAGAGTCCCGGTCGGACTCGATGGCGTGCAGAGGCGGGAGTCGTCCCACGTCGGGGACGAGGCGGACGGGGCGCTGGCTGGGCTCGGCCGGTCGGCTGGCTGGCTGGGCTTCGGCCCAGTCGGCGGAGAGAAGATTTTTTTTATAATGTGCCGCCGAAAAAAAATCCTAGAAAAATAAATAAAAATCTTAAAATGCCAAAACAAATTTTCACCGTCCAAATAAAATATTTAGAACAAGAAGAACATTTTCTTGGCCTTAAAATGCAATTTTGAAAATGTGCAATTTTTCTAATGCAAATAAAATAGCAATAAAATCCGAATAAAATCAAATATTTGATTTTAATATTTTTCCTCCAATATTTCATTTATTTTGGAGAAGTCATATTATCTCCTCTCATATATTTTAATATGAAAATATTTTTGGAGAAAAAATAATTAAAACCAAAAATCCTCATTTCAATATTTGATAAAATCTCAAATATGAAAACAGTGAAATTCCCAACTCTCTCTGAGGGTCCTTGAGTTGCTTAGAATTTCAAGGACCGCTAAACGAAATGCAACAAAATATGATATGCATGAATGATCTATGTATAACATTCCAAATTGAAAATTTGCGAAGTTACATTAAGAGATAAAAACATTTTGAGAGGCATACTTTTCCCACCAACGAAAACAACTTAGAGTTCCCAAGACTTTCCATGCTAGATATGTCATAGGCGGTTCCAAACAGAAATTAAATTTTATTCCTTTTTCCACCATACTTTCACTTTCCATGGCTAACTGCATCCACGGGTGCCTTCCATACCAACACTTTCCAAGGAACTTATTATTTGACAACATAAAGTAAATTCATTTTTCATTTCGTGACTGGGCAACCCTAATACCTTTGCCTTACTCTCGTGCAATGACAAGTGAGTAAACACTCATCGTGAGAATAACACATCTAGCATGGAAAATATTACCCACCCCTCACCGCCTCGCGAGCGGTACGACACACAAAAGAGAAATTTATTTTGAATATTAGAGATGACAGATACAAATTTGCTTAGAACGGCAAAAGAATACCGCATATAGGTGGATATAGTGGAATCATGTGGCAAAACTGGTTTAAAGGATTTCGGATGCACAAGTAGTGCTCATACTTCGTGCAAAATGAAGGCTAGGAAAAGATTGGGAAGAGACCAACCAAGAAATGAATAACCTCATAAGCAAGCATTAAGCATAATTAACACTGAATAATGCACCACAAGTAGGATATAATTTCATTGCATAACTATTGACTTTCGTGCTTGCATAGGGAATCACAAACCTTAACACCAATATTCTTACTAAATCATGATTACTCATCAAGATGACTCACATATCACATCATCATATCTCAAAACTATTACTAAGAATCAAGTTTATTTTGCCCAATGATCTTCATGAAAGTTTTTATTATATCCTTCTTGGATATGTATCACTTTGGGACTAATTTTCATGTGTTGCTTTTGACAAGCTCAAACAAATATGAGTGAAGATCATGAGCATAATATTTCTTTCTCTCAAATTAATTAAAGTGAAGCAAGAGAGAATTTCTTAAAAAATTACTAACTCTCAAATAAATCTAATTGAAGCAAGAGATAATTTCTTCAAAATACTAAAGCACACCGTGCTCAAAAAGATATAAGTGAAGCACTAGAGCAAATCGATAGCTCATAAAAATTTCAGTGAAGCATAGAGTAATTATAACAAGTCATGGCATAATTTTGGCTCTCCCAAATAGGTGTGTCCAGCAAGGGATCAAGACTCAAAACACAAAATAAAACAAGCAAAGACTCATACTATACAAGACACTCCAAGCAAAACACATAGTATGTGACAAATAGAAATATAGCTTCGAGTAAAATACCGATGGTCGTTAGAAGAAAGAGGGGATGACACTCGGGGCATCCCCAAGCTTAGTTTCTTGCTCTCTTTGGATAATAGCTTGGGATGCCGGGGCATCACCAATCTTAAGCTCTTCTTACTACTTATTCCTTCCTCCATAGAAAGATAACCCAAAACTTGGAAACTTCAATCACACAAAACTCAACAAAAGCCTTCGTGAGATCCGTTAGTATAAGAAAACAAATCACTACTATAAGTAGTTTAGTAAACCAATTCATATTTTGTTATTGCATTATATCTACTATATTCCAACTTTTGTATGGCAAAAACTCATCAAATAAAACAAAAACCATAGAATCATCAAAACAAGCACACAACGCAAAGAAAACAGAATCGGTGACAAACAAAACAGTCTGTAGCAATATGGATATTTCGAATATTTCCGTAACTCCAAAGACACTGAAAAATTAGGACAACTTGGGAAATTTGTATATTAATCTACTGCAATAGGAATTGTTATTTTATCGCTCTTTGGTTAAAAATGAAAATTATTTTCGCTAGTGCAAAAGTTCTGTTTTTTCAGCAAGATCAAACAACTATTACCCAAGAAGATCCTAAAGGCTTTACTTGGAACAAACATGAATTAAAACACAAAAAACACAATCATAACAGTAGCATAATTGTTCTAACACTCAAGAACAGAAAGCAAAAAGCAAAAAAAAAATCATTGCGCTGCCTCCCAACGAGCGCTATAGTTTTACGCCCTTAGCTAGGCATAAAGCAAGGATCTAACTGTTGGCATCCTTCTTTTTAATTCCCTTAGAGGTGTTTTCATCATGGGGTTTTGTAAAACAGCATAAAACATATTATCCATAGAAACCTTAGCATTATTAACTTTCCCATTATCATAACCACGTTGATTTCTGGCAACAATCCAAAGGTAATGTTGACTAACATTATTAAAAACTTCTTGAATTACATCTAGAAATGGGGACTTCCTTTTTACGATTATCACCAAAGGTTTTATTATCCCCAAGCAAATGTCTTAACGCATAATCACTATTGTAAAGAATTTCATCTATCACGGGCTTTTCACGATTCATACCATAAAAATCAAAGATTTCCCTAGCTTCACGTATGATATAGTCAAACTCATTCATAAGGATTCTTTATAAAGGGGAGCTCAAAAAACAATCTTTGCAAAGTAGGATGGGTACGGATAAATTTACTTTCAAGTTTCAGAACTAGTGCTGAAATAGCATCCGCATAGGATCTAGTAGTTCTAAGTATAGGGGCATCATCAAGACTTAGATTTCCCACACCACTAAAAAATTCTTCGATATGTTCCTTTCCCATAACATTCCCTTGCCCCAAGATAAAAGTTTTGGCATCCATATTGCCCGTACGTCCAATCTTAGAAGTTAGGCCATCATCTGTTGGTGCCATACTGAAATCACTCATGGTTGCAAGCAAACGATAGATCTGACAAGAAAACGGCAAACGAAAAAGAGGGCGAATAAAACGGCAAATTTTTGTGAAGTGGGGGAGAGGAAAACAAGAGGAAAATGGCAAATAATGTAAATTGCAAGGAGATGAGATTTGTGATTAGGAACCTGGTATATGTTGATGATCCTCCCCGGCAACAGCGCTAGAAATTCCTTTTGATAGTGGCTTGAAGCTATGTCGGTATTTCCCCAAAGAGAAAGGGATGTTGCAGCATAGCAACAGTAGGTATTTCCCTCAGTGATGAAACCAAGGTTATCAAACCAGTAGGAGAACCAAGCAACACCACGTACATGGCCCCTGCACATAAATAACAAATACTCGCAACCCGACGTATTAAAGGGTTTTCAATCCCTTTCGGGTAACGACGCCAGAAATTGGCAAACGGGCATGAGAGAGTTGTAAATATTGATAGATCGAATGCAAAATAAAATAAATTGCAGCAAGGTATTTTTGTATTTTTGGTTTAATAGATCTGAAAATAAAAGGCAAATAAAATATATTGCAACGGCAAATCATATCAGAAAGAGACCCGGGGGCCGTAGGTTTCACTAGTGGCTTCTCTCGAGAAAAATAGCAAACGGTGGTTAAATGAATTAATGTTGGGCAATTGATAGAACTTCAAATACTCATGACGATATCATTACATGGGCATCATGTCCAAGATTAGTAGACCGACTCCTGCCTGCATTTACTACAATTACTCCACACATCGACCGCTATCCAGCATGCATCTAGTGTATTAAGTTCATGGAGAAATGGTGATATGCAATAAGAACAATGACATGATGTAGACAAGATCTATTTATGTAGAAATAGAACCCATCGTTTTATCCTTAGTAGCAATGATACTTACGTGTTGGATCGGGCTCCACGTCGCCCCCAACTCCCCCCCGTCGCCCCCACGAGATGGATCGGGCTCGCCCCCGATCCCGTCGCCCCATCCCACGATCCCCACTCGCCCTCCCCACTACGCTCCCCCCCAATCCGATCTGGACCGGCGCTTTTCTCGTCGCCCCTGACGCCGCTCGTCGCCGCACCGCCGGCGCCCGTCGCTCCGACTCGCCGGCCCGACCTCGCTTCCTCGTCCTCCTCCCCGACTCGCAGCACCGAGCCCCCACCGCGCCCGACGTCGCCGTCCTCTCCGCCGTCGCCTCGCCCCGTCACCAACCCCGAAGCCGCCAGATCGATCCACGCCGCCCCTCGCCGATTGGACACCGCCGCCCAGAGCCCGCGCCACCACCGCCGACTTCGTCCTCTTCCTCTCCCTCGTCGGACCTCCCCGACCTCCGCCGAGCCCGCTACCCCGAACCCTACTCCGCGCCGTGAGCACCCCCCCTGGCCTCTCCCTCTCTCCCCGTCGTCGCGGTCGCCGTGCTCCGCACGCGCACACGCTCACTCGCCGTCGCCCCTCGCCCGTGCGTGGCCACGCGCCCGTGCTGCCCCCTGGCCGCACCCGCCTCCGCCTGACCTTGTTGGCGGCGGCCCGCATCTGCCCCGCGGCCAACCTGCCGGCCACCACGCCACCGCCCTGGCCGAGGCCCCCCCTGCTATGCGAGCGTGCCCAGCCGAGGCCACGGCCTCGCCCTCGCCCTCGATGGGCGCCCGCACCCAGCGCCCAACGCCCGCCCGATAGCGCCCGAACCCGCTAGGCCCCCTGGGGCCTATGACAAAGGGGCCCCACCCCCTGGATTTTTTTAAAAAAAGAATAAAAATAATAGTAAAAATAATAATTAATTAGTTAAGATAATTAATTAACTTAGTTAATCCTGTTAGTTAATCTAATTAACACTGTTAATTAGCCTTAATTATTTGATTAGGTAAACAGTGAATGATAGTTGGGCCCCACTGCCTTGTTTGACCGGTCAACGGTCAACGCTGACCGCTGACGTCATGATGACGCAATAAACGTTTTCGAATTAATTTAATTTCTGATAAATCTAAAAATGATTAAATCTTTTAAAATTAATATAAAATAAACCGTAGTTCAGATGGAAAAACTTTGTACATGAAAGTTGCTCAGAACGATGAGACGAATTCGAATACGCAGCCCGTTCATCCGCCACGCATCCCTAGCATAGCAAACACGCAACTTTCCCCCTCCAGTTCGTCTATCCGAAAACGAGAAACACCGGGGATATTTTCCCGAATGTTTTCCCCCTTCACCGGTACCACCTCGTACCGCGTTAGGTCACCCCTAGCACAACGTATTGCCGCATCTTGCTTTGTGTTGCATTTGATTGCTCTGTTATTTATTGTGTTCCCCCTCCGTTACTCCTTTCCGGTAGACTCCGAGACCGCTGCCGATGTCCGTGTGTACGACTACGGTGTTAACGACCACTCTCTCTTGCCAGAGCAACCAGGCAAGCCCCCCCCTTTGATCACCAGATATCGCCTACTCTTCTCTATACTGCTTGCATTAGAGTAGTGTAGCATGTTACTGCTTTCCGTTATTCCTATCCTGATGCATAGCCTGTCCTTGCTACTACTGTTGTTACCATTACCTGCTATCCTACTGCTTAGTATAGGATGCTAGTGTTCCATCAGTGGCCCTACCCTCTTGTCCGTCTGCCATGCTATACTACTGGGCCGTGATCACTTCGGGAGGTGATCACAGGCATATACTATATACTTTACACAGTTACCTTACTTATGATACTGTTCGGAGATGGGGGCTGAAGGGGCAGGTGGCTCCATCCCGGTAGAGGTGGGCCTGGGTTCCCGACGGCCCCCGACTGTTACTTTGAGGCGGAGCAACAGGGCAGGTTCAGACCACCTAGGAGAGAGGTGGGCCTGGCCCTGGTCGGCGTTCGCGGATACTTAACACGCTTAATGAGATCTGGGTATTTGATCTGAGTCTGGCCATTTGGTCTATACGCACTAACCATCTACGCGGGAGTAGTTATGGGTATCCCGGCGTCGTGGTATCAGCCGAAGCCTTCGTGACATCAGCGACTGAGTGGCGCGCGCCGGATTGGAACGTAAGCCTGCTCTTGTATTAAGGGGGCTAGTTCTGCTTCCGGCCGCATTCGCAACGTGCAGGTGTGCTAAGGGCGATGGGCCCAGACCCCTGTGCGCTTAGGTTTAGACCGGCGTGCTGACCTCTCTATTGTGCCTAGGTGGGGCTGCGACGTGTTGATCTTCCGAGGCCGGGCATGACCCAGGAAAGTGTGTCCGGCCAAATGGGATCGAGCGTGTTGGGGAATGTGGTGCACCCCTGCAGGGAAGTTAATCTATTCGAATAGCCGTGATCTTCGGTAACAGGACGACTTGGAGTTGTACCTTGACCTTATGGCAACTAGAATCGGATACTTAATAAAACACACCCTTCCAAGTGCCATATACCACCGGTGATCGCTCTCTCACAGGGCGACGAGGGGAGGATCATCGGTTAGGATTATGCTATGCGATGCTACTTGGAGGACTTCAGTCTACTCTCTTCTACATGATGCAAGACGGAGGCTGCCAGAAGCGTAGTCTTCGAAAGGATTAGTTATCCCCCTCTTATTCTGGCATTCTGCAGTTTAGTCCACATATGATACCCTTACTCCATTTGATACCCATGCATATGTAGTGTAGCTCCTTGCTTGCGAGTACTTTGGATGAGTACTCACGGTTGCTTTCTCCCCCTTTTCCCCTTTTCCTTTCTTTCTGGTTGTCGCAACCAGATGCTGGAATCCAGGAGCCAGACGCCACCGTCGACGACGACTCCTACTACACCGGAGGTGCCTACTACTACGTGCTGCCTGCTGACGACGACCAGGAGTACTTGGGAGGATCCCAGGCAGGAGGCCTGCGCCTCTATCGATCTGTATCCCAGTTTGTGCTAGCCTTCTTAAGGCAATCTTGTTTAACTTATGTCTGTACTCAGATATTGTTGCTTCTGCTGACTCGTCTATGATCGAGCTCTTTTATTCGAGCCTTCGAGGCCCCTGGCTTGTAATATGATGCTTCTATGACTTATTTTATTTGTAGAGTTGTGTTGTGATATCTTCCCGTGAGTCCTTGATCTTGATCGTACACATTTGCGTGCATGATTAGTGTACGGTCAAATCCGGGGCGTTACAAGTTGGTATCAGAGCCGACTGCCTGTAGGAATTCCCCTTCCACACTCCTTGGCCGAAGTTGAGTCTAGACATTACAAAAACTTTTACTAACATGGCTGTGTGCCTTACGGGCCCACGTCGCCATCTGGGTGGTATTAGGATCTTTTACTCCTCGATCCTTACTCTGGGACTCTGAGCTCTCTTCTATTCGGGTTAAATGAATTTTGCTAAATCTAACATTAGGATCTCGTTAACTCTTTCACCCGGAGAGCCCCTTATTACTGATGATCGTCTGCTGTACGTGAAGACCCTGAAGATACTCTCCGCTGTTAACCCTTATGGATAACTACTTGCAGTTGTTATTCGTACATTCATCCCCAGTTGGTCTTGTTATTACAAGATAACCCGTAATACTTGTCGTTGTTTCGATAATCCTTTGAGCTTACTGCCTTGTTGTTCCTTGTCACCTGGATACCCCTATGGATAATTCTTGCACTTATTGAGTATCCGCTCACCCCCCAGTTGTTCATGTATTTCACAAAAGTCTTCAAAATACTATTTGAACTTCCGAAAATCCTGAGTAGCCTATTACTCTTGAAGTTCTTACTTGATTGCATTATGGTTAATCCCATAAGTCTATAATTTTATTGGCATCCCTTGTCATTATCATTTTGAGTCCGTTGATTCAAAATGTTGTGAATGCTCGCCAGCCTCAATCAGATCCAATGATTCATCCTTCCGGCTCACACGTCATTTTAAACATGAGCTGGTTATCGACCAATCAAATTGTCGTCGATTGTACCCCTAAGTCTATTCGACTGATCCATTCTTAATGAGAGCGTTGGCTTTTGATCCCTTGATTTGGAAATGCTAATCTTATGCCCTTTCATTCCATCTTCCTCAGATAAAGTACCGATACTCGCATCAGCTCCATTGTAGACCATAGGACCCGTTGTTGGATTATTATCCGGCAGTGTCCTTCCTATTCAATAACCTTGTGAGCCTCTCCATGGGTATGTGATACCTTTGGTAAATTGTATCCTCTGCTTTGCTAACCATGCTCTACTTTCGAGCTTGTGATATTTACCCTTGAAACTTGTGGTATATGTTTCTAAGAAACCCCGATGGGTTGAACCTATACAACCTTCTCTAAAACCGTGTGAACTCGAAAGTTTTCACGAGTCATACACTTCTAGTATTTTGCCAGATGAAATTTCAACACTACAACTTCTTCGAAAGTGAGAAGTGAATGAAAGGTTATGCATTGGAGAAGTGGGAGTCGACCTTGAACTTTGTGTTCATGCCCATGGACACGATGTAGATCTTATCGTTAAAGCTTCTCTTAAATTAAATTATTCCTTTGGTATAAGTTCATATTATACCTGGGATCTGGCCTTTCGCAATCGTGGTTCCGACCATGTTCTCCTTTAAATACCATTTTTCGGGCAAGTTTAAGCACTTGTTTTCTGTAGATCAATACACCAGTCCAACCTTCACTTTGATCTTGTGTCGAGTATTACCCCGGGTATCTCGAGGATATCTTGCCATTGCACTACATCTTATAAACTTTGATGAAGCACTACCTTACCTTGTCTTTGCCACTTCATGGGTTCTGGGTTGTTTGTTGACCGAGAACACCGATAAGTGAATCGATGCTGCACTCCGATTCAATAACTCTTAAGTAATTTTCGTTGCTTATGGGTTTAATAATCCTTCAAGTCATTCCTAGCCTGATCGGCTATACCATTATCGTACCAAATTCTAACGGTGCTACCTGGTCCTTACTCCTGGAGCACCACCTTCGATGATGAGCTAAGCTTATGTTAATTTTCCTCGTCATATCATTCCGCCTTGAACAACAAGCTTGATTTTGAGTTTGTGTCGTACGCATGGTCCCATTAACCCTTTGCTTCACAATTCCTTTGACTTGATGTTATCGCCGATCGATTACATCTTCATGAAATCTCTCGACAAATGTGTCGTGATCATCATCAGCGTTCTGAGCTCTTCCATGATATCAATTGAATTCATGATGAGAAATAACATCCTTGCCCTCGATGAATTGTATTATCATCGACCACTTTATTGCCTTCCCACCAACACAAGCTTGTTCATGTTTGGTGTTATACCTTGAGTTCCTTACTATCCAGCAATTGTTCTTCTTTACCTTGGAGTATTACCATCCTTTATGTCAAGAATGTTCTGAGATTTGTTCCACCTATTGAGAATTCTTGACATAGAAATACTTCTCACCATCACCATTCTTTCTTGGTCCCCGTGTTAATTCCAACAAGTGAACGGTGTTGTTTGGATTCTTTCCTTCTAGCAACCCTATTTCTTTGAAGTTAATGGTCGAAAGTTCATTCTTAGGCTATTGATTATTGAATCACCATTCTGACATTGGTCGTGCAACCCAACCCATATTTCGGGCGCACCTTTCAACCAATGTTTAATTGTGTATGTTTTCCTCAAGCATACTTCCTTATATCATTTGATCTGACAAATGTTATCTCCTTGTTCACTTAATGGTGGAAATCCATCTTTTGGAAATCTCGATGAATTGCGGTTGAGTTCACCAGACACCTCCTTGTCCTCTCCTTGGGTTAATGATGGACTCTTGTTAACGGAAATCACTTCATAGTTCATTTCCCCGAGAATCTTACAATGTCATCTCGTCAATTTGTGTTGCACCTTTTCTTCTCAGGTATCCTAAGTCTGAGGTATCCTGACACCAATCGGATCTGAATCTCGGTCAGATATGATGGTTGGGATATATTTCCAAGAGTTGTAACATTGATCTCTACGTAACCCGGTAAGGTGGTGTCTTTGCTTAGCACCCTTGGCCAGAGGACCTATTGTTATAGTTTCCTTTTTAGCAATGTTAACCATTCTTCCAAGAGGAACTTGAAAGACTTATTCTATAAGCTGTTCCTGATGAATCCATTGAGTATCTAAAGTCCGACCTTTGCTTGAAGACCATGTCAATGCTATCTCGAAGCATGTCTGTGGTACTCCGATTTTCAACAAGAACATTTGAAGCCCAATGCTAAATGTTTCTTGCTCAATTATCCAAACACTGATGTATGGGTAATGTCATGAAATTTCTCCCCCCTACCTAAAGAGTTTTCTACATTATATCATGTCATGGATATCATGCTCTACTTGTCCTTGGGAAGGATATACCCTTGAAATATGTGTTTAAACACATTTTCCTTTCCATTGTTCTGTTTAATCTGATAATCTTATTTTCCTTTCCATTGGTTGGTTTAACCTTTCTTGAGGTCTATATAATCTAAGCAGTATTATTCTCCTGCTTATGTAAGCACCTTGTGGTACAACTCTGCCAGTAAGACCCATTTACTATTGTTGGTGACATTTCGGTAACCATCGATGGACAAGAACTTTGCCTATTGGTCCGCCTCGATGCAACGAGCAGGAAAATGGTTCTCTTCGTCCCTCGCCCTTGGTACCAACGTTGTTGCCGACATAACTGACATGGTACTCTCTGACATGCCTTGCTATCATGACCGTGCAAGATGTCACTGCTCCTATTAAAAAAACACATGGTGGGCCCATAACCCACAGTTCCACAGGATCGAAACCTGACTGTCCTGTACACCCCCTATTCCCAAAGTTATTCCTCGCGCGTGGCCTCGTATGTAATTCACGGGCCACCGTCCTAGTGATCTATTCTGGTATCAGACGCAATACTTACTCTCGCTACTCTGAACCCCTTTCGCACTCTGCTTCAGGCAATGAACGATTGCCTATCTACTTGAAACTTCTTATTGTACCTTCTTACCTTACTCTCGATTTGTTCAACTCGAGATATACTCATCTATTCATTCACAGGAAAACCCAGACGATTACCCCTTAAGCCTTCTGTCGTAGCCGAGCTACCCCTTACCTATTCGTAAGCATAAAGGAAACCCCGAAGAAAGGACGACAATTTCATCATGATGCGATGAAGCAGAGAAATGAAGACGTCCATGTAAGGGATCGACCTCTTCGAGAAGAGCAACCAAGACCGAGGAGATCCGTTAGAATTCCACAACCACAAATTTCCCCCTTACACCACCTCTTAAATCTCGGGACGAGATTTCTTGTAGTGGAGGAGAATTGTGACGCCCGGGTAATTAAGCTACAGTGATCCTTTGCTAATGATGCCACGTCACCTCGTTTATAGTTGCTAATCTCGAGTTAGTTCGAAACCGATTCAAATTCAAATTTAAAATATAGGCAAACGACAAAAGTTTTCAAATAATAAAACTAAAATGTTCGGTGGGTGCCGAATATTACAAGGGTAATTATAATAAAGAAAACATATTTTTAGAAAGTGTCTGAATATTTTAAAATGAATTAAAACAGAAAAGGAAAAATAAGAAAAGAAAAACAAACAAAATAAATAAAGGGGGGGAAAACCCCCTGGCCAACTGGGCCAAACGGCCCAGCCGGCCGGCCCACTGACCCCTCCGGCCAGCCCACTGGCCCATCCGGCCCCCTCACTCCCTTAACCCCCCCACTCCCCACCGAACCCTAGCCCCACCCGCAGCACCCCCAACTCCCCCCCCCCCCCGTCGCCCCCACGAGCTGGATCGGGCTCCCCCGATCCCGTCGCCCCATCCCACGATCCCCACTCGCCCCTCCCCACTACGCTCTCCCCCCCCCCGATCCGATCTGGACCGGGGCTTTTCTCGTCGCCCCTGACGCCGCTCGTCGCCGCACCGCCGGTGCCCGTCGCTCCGACTCGCCGGCCCGACCTCGCTTCCTCGTCCTCCTCCCCGACTCGCAGCACCGAGCCCCCACCGCGCCCGACATCGCCGTCCTCTCCGCCGTCGCCTCGCCCCGTCACCAACCCCGAAGCCGCCAGATCGATCCGCGCCGCCCCTCGCCGATTGGACACCGCCGCCCGGAGCCCGCGCCACCACCGCCGACTTCGTCCTCTTCCTCTTCCTCTCCCTCGCCGGACCTCCCCGACCTCCGCTGAGCCTGCTGCCCCGAACCCTACTCCGCGCCGTGAGCACCCCCCCGGCCTCTCCCTCTCTCCCCGTCGTCGCGGTCGCCGTGCTCCGCACGCGCACACGCTCACTCGCCGTCGCCCCTCACCCATGCGTGGCCACGCGCCCGTGCTGCCCCCTGGCCGCACCCGCCTCCGCCTGACCTTGCTGGCGGCGGCCCGCATCTGCCCCGCGGCCAACCTGCCGGCCACCACGCCACCGCCCTGGCTGAGGCCCCCCCTGCTATGCGAGCGTGCCCAGCCGAGGCCACGGCCTCGCCCTCGCCCTCGATGGGCGTCCGCACCCAGCGCCCAACGCCCGCCTGATAGCGCCCGAACCCGCTAGGCCCCCTGGGGCCTATGACAAAGGGGCCCCACCCCCTGGATTTTTTTAAAAAAAGAATAAAAATAATAGTAAAAATAATAATTAATTAGTTAAGATAATTAATTAACTTAGTTAATCCTGTTAGTTAATCTAATTAACACTGTTAATTAGCCTTAATTATTTGATTAGGTAAACAGTGAATGACAGTTGGGCCCCACTGCCTTATTTGACCGGTCAACGGTCAACGCTGACCGCTGATGTCATGATGACGCAATAAA
The DNA here is from genome assembly GCF_003073215.2 of Triticum urartu. NCBI lineage: Eukaryota > Viridiplantae > Streptophyta > Magnoliopsida > Poales > Poaceae > Triticum > Triticum urartu. The sequence goes on along the minus strand of NC_053027.1, from coordinate 141,148,043 downwards.
CGTTTTCGAATTAATTTAATTTCTGATAAATCTAAAAATGATTAAATCTTTTAAAATTAATATAAAATAAACCGTAGTTCAGATGGAAAAACTTTGTCACATGAAAGTTGCTCAGAACGATGAGACGAATTCGAATACGCAGCCCGTTCATCCGCCACGCATCCCTAGCATAGCGAACACGCAACTTTCCCCCTCCGGTTCGTCTATCCGAAAACGAGAAACACCGGGGATATTTTCCCGGATGTTTTCCCCCTTCACCGGTACCACCTCGTACCGCGTTAGGTCACCCCTAGCACAACGTATTGCCGCGTCTTGCTTTGTGTTGCATTTGATTGCTCTGTTATTTATTGTGTTCCCCCTCCGTTACTCCTTTCCGGTAGACTCCGAGACCGCTGCCGATGTCCGTGTGTACGACTACGGTGTTGACGACCACTCTCTCTTGCCAGAGCAACCAGGCAAGCCCCCCCTTTGATCACCAGATATCGCCTACTCTTCTCTATACTGCTTGCATTAGAGTAGTGTAGCATGTTACTGCTTTCCGTTATTCCTATCCTGATGCATAGCCTGTCCTTGCTACTACTGTTGTTACCATTACCTGCTATCCTACTGCTTAGTATAGGATGCTAGTGTTCCATCAGTGGCCCTACCCTCTTGTCCGTCTGCCATGCTATACTACTGGGCCGTGATCACTTCGGGAGGTGATCACAGGCATATACTATATACTTTACACAGTTACCTTACTTATGATACTGTTCAGAGATGGGGGCTGAAGGGGCAGGTCGCTCCATCCCGATAGAGGTGGGCCTGGGTTCCCGACGGCCCTCGACTGTTACTTTGAGGCGGAGCGACAGGGCAGGTTCAGACCACCTAGGAGAGAGGTGGGCCTGGCCCTGGTCGGCGTTCGCGGATACTTAACACGCTTAACGAGATCTGGGTATTTGATCTGAGTCTGGCCATTTGGTCTATACGCACTAACCATCTACGTGGGAGTAGTTATGGGTATCCCGGAGTCATGGTATCAGCCGAAGCCTTCGTGACGTCAGCGACTGAGTGGCGCGCGCCGGATTGGAACGTAAGCCTGCTCTTGTATTAAGGGGGCTAGTTCTGCTTCCGGCCGCGTTCGCAACGTGCAGGTGTGCTAAGGGCGATGGGCCCAGACCCCTGTGCGCTTAGGTTTAGACCGGCGTGCTGACCTCTTTGTTGTGCCTAGGTGGGGCTGCGACGTGTTGATCTTCCGAGGCCGGGCATGACCCAGGAAAGTGTGTCCGGCCAAATGGGATCGAGCGTGTTGGGGAATGTGGTGCACCCCTGCAGGGAAGTTAATCTATTCGAATAGCCGTGATCTTCGGTAACAGGACGACTGGGAGTTGTACCTTGACCTTATGACAACTAGAACCGGATACTTAATAAAACACACCCTTCCAAGTGCCAGATACCACCGGTGATCGCTCTCTCACAGGGCGACGAGGGGAGGATCATCGGTTAGGATTATGCTATGCGATGCTACTTGGAGGACTTCAGTCTACTCTCTTCTACATGATGCAAGACGGAGGCTGCCAGAAGCGTAGTCTTCGAAAGGATTAGTTATCCCCCTCTTATTCTGGCATTCTGCAGTTCAGTCCACATATGATACCCTTACGCCATTTGATACCCATGCATATGTAGTGTAGCTCCTTGCTTGCGAGTACTTTGGATGAGTACTCACGGTTGCTTTCTCCCCCTTTTCCCCTTTTCCTTTCTTTCTAGTTGTTGCAACCAGATGCTGGAATCCAGGAGCCAGACGCCACCGTCGACGACGACTCCTACTACACCGGAGGTGCCTACTACTACGTGTTGCCCGCTGACGACGACCAGGAGTACTTAGGAGGATCCCAGGCAGGAGGCCTGCGCCTCTTTCGATCTGTATCCCAGTTTGTGCTAGCCTTCTTAAGGCAATCTTGTTTAACTTATGTCTGTACTCAGATATTGTTGCTTCTGCTGACTCGTCTATGATCGAGCTCTTTTATTCGAGCCTTCGAGGCCCCTGGCTTGTAATATGATGCTTGTATGACTTATTTTATTTGTAGAGTTGTGTTGTGATATCTTCCCGTGAGTCCTTGATCTTGATCGTACACATTTGCGTGCATGATTAGTGTACGGTCAAATCGGGGGCATCACACTAACTGTAAGTATGGTTTCAATTTAAACCGGCTTGGTTATTTCACAATAAGTTGCCAATGTATAACAGTTATCAGGCATATGGAAGTATTGACTTCTAAAAAGATTGGGTTGTCACCCTTACTGTCTGGGTCACGTAAGCCGGCAGTCCGGAATTAGAGAACACAGGTATGATATTGTCGTTCATAAACAGACTTATCTCTGTTTTCTTTCATCAAAGGCTTTCCAGCCTTATTTATCTTTACATCTGGCCCTAATTATTCTGTTATGGTAATTTCATAGTTATGTATTGGGTGTTTTGACCCGTCCAGCGACAAACCGCCAGGACAGTTTCTCATCTTTTACATACAGGAACAGATTTACACACTACAGATGTGTGAAGGACATAAAGAATATATTGACATGACGGATAAAATGTCGTATGCAGTATGATATGCACGGTGGCATAGGTAGAACATGCAGTTTTAAGCTAGCCTATTACAAGGCGTTGGGAGCCCAAAAGGTTAAAATTGTTTTTTCTCCTAAGCAGGTGTTAAGCTAAGGCCGATTCATTGAATCTTAGCCGGATTATTTGGATGGTCACGACTCCTCCCACGCCGGTTCATCTTCCTCCACTGGTTGGAAACTGGGCTTGGACCAATCAAAGCCATGAAGAGCAACGAACTTAGCTTCATCATCAATTAGACCAGCCGGGTCAACCTCTAGGGCAAATGTGTGTTGGCGAACCGGCGGGATGAGATCTGTCACTTTATATGAAGGAGTCACCATCTTTTTATTTTCAACGTCAAAACCCTGCTGATACTTATCAATATTGGTCTCGTCACCAAGGATGGTAGCCTGAGGACGAACTCCCCTCACACAAGCAGCAAAATCATCTTGATCAAATGGAGTCCCGTCTTCCTTAAGGCTGGGATACCCCTTGGCTACGTCTGCCGGGTCTAGCTCCGGCACCTAGGCTTTGGAGAGGCTTAGAGCAGTTAGGGCTCTGGCTCTTGCACAAGACCGCTTGACCTCTTGGAATCTGGCGGGTAAGATAGATAACTTCTTCAAAACATCACTCAAGAGGTTTGGTCCTTGGTTGGCTGGGGAGATAATGGCAAGCGCCCGTTGAGCTCCAGTGTACAGTTGCTCCACCAGGGTGTAAACCGCCTTAAGTTTTGTCAAGCTGTTTTGGCTCAGATTGCTGCTCCATGGACCTATGAGTATTTTAAAAGGTTAAGCAGGCAGCTTATATTTCTGTCAAAATAGAGTTTAAGTAAATAATACAATGACTCACCAAAGATTGCAGAGACCATCTGAGACACACGGTTTTTTAAACCGGTGAGCTCCGTGGTAACCTCCTTGAGAGCCGCCTCGGCTGTTTCAGCATGTTGTATCAGCAAGGTTTTTATCAGCCCAGGATTTTTTCTCCACATCAAAACTAGTCTTCAGTTTCTCTGCTTCAGAGAGGCTCAACTGGAGTTTGGAGTCAGCATTCTTTATCTCAGTCTCTTGAGCCGCCAGCTGGGTCTTTGCATCATTCAATTAAGAACCCAATTCAATTATGGCGGTCTACAGACATGCACAGGTGTGTCAAAAATTTATTTCAATAAAGGTCATAATGATTAAAGTCCCAAGTGCTTTGCAACACAACACCACTCGGCACTTGGGGGCTAATGTCTGCCAAAGCAATTTTTAAAATGCAAAAATGACTCTTCTATGATTAAAGTCCCAAGTGTTTTACAAGTAACAACGCTTGGCACTTGGGGGCTAATGCATGATATTAAGAAAGTTTTTTCATCTTGAGCCGGATAACAATATTTGTTTGGACTGATTCAAGACAGTTATGAACTTAAGTACCGGTTCATTCATGATGAATTAAGCCGGCCCTTGGGGACTACAGGTGAAATTTATGCTAATCCACTGGACTTAGGGAAAATCTAAGGCAGAGCATCAACCTATATCACAAAGTCTACAGATCATTTAGGTTCATCATAATCCGGAGACTTGGGGGCTGGCAGAACATATGTAAACCAATGAAAGCCGGAGAGTATACCTCATATTTCAGTTGCAGTTGTTTGGCCATCTCAATTTCAGAGTCATGGCTGGAATGCACATGACTGAGGTATCCAGATAGCACATCGCTAATACTCAGGTGAGCATAGTGAGAAACGTTAAACCGCACTTTCTGCCTCTCCAAAGCCTCTTGTTTGGCAGAGTGCCTGGCCAGTACAGTTGGATTGCCCGGCTCAACAAATCTACTACCAGTGATTAGAACGTCATTATCAGAAGTCGCCGGCGGGTTAGCTGAGCTGGACGGCCCGACGGTAGATGGATTGAGAATGGTCTCATCAACTGACGGCTCAGGAAGGTCTGATTGAACGTTGACAGCAGGGTCTTCTGGTGCTTCAGAATGTTCAGGAGCAGAAGTTGGTATTGCCGGTTCAGCGGTTTTCGGGTCTTCCGCCGGCTTAGTCACCCTGGCTTTCTTGGGCTTTGCTTGACCGCTAAGAAGATTTTCATGAGTCAGTATAATGATACAGACTTAAAGATGCAGAAGAAAGATAATTTTCTTTACCCAGGGGCAGTCTTGAAAGCCAGAAGTTGAGTTTGTGAAGAATTGCCAGAAGAACGAGAAATCTCCTGCAAAAGTGACAACATAGTTAAAAGAGCTAGGAAATGGATTCATTGAAAAAATCAAAAGTCAAAGGTGAAAGAAACCTCATTCTGGCATTTCCGAGGAGTTTTCGGTAAGTCGGAGGGCAGTTCATTATATTCACTGGTCCGGGCCTGACAGCGGCTCCCATGTTGCTGTTTTTTCAATAGAAAATGAGGATCCAAATAAGCCAAAGGGTGTGAAAACCTTACTTTCTGGGTTACCAGTCGAGGTTTCTCAACTTGGAATGGCCCTCCCACCTCTCCTCTCTTCCCCTCCCACCTGCTTCCACCATGCCGATGGATCTCTCCATGGATCTTCCTAGTTTGTTAGGATGGATGCGCTCATTGACTGGGATTTCTCGTATGGCCAGAAGGTGTCCGATCAAGTGCGTCGTCGGTTCCACTCTCCGGTCCACTTTGATGGATCTATCTCCTCTTCGGAGTTCTTTCTGGTGGTTCTTTTCCATTCGAGTTCTTTTCATTTGGATGTGGATTCTGTCTCCATGGTGCTCTACTCCTGCTTGGGAGGCAATCTCAAGAGGTTCAACGTGTTAATGCTCTCGGATAATCTTCTCCGTTTCTCGGTTGCCTCCAACCGTGTGGGTCATTTCATTTGCACTTTGAAGGGTTGTCGCATGCCAGCTTTCCATTGTTCATTCAATCTCTTTCATGGCAAGCCCTTTGTTTTGGATCGTCGGGAGCCCAAGGTTGGTTCGGAATGGATGATGCATACCAATCGGAAGCGTACGCACCAATGTTATTTGCATAACATTCCGGCAGATCTCTTAAATGCTATGCATGGCCATCAACGTAAACCCCTGGGTATTAAGACTCATCTTGCAAAGAGTGGTGCCTCTAGTGCACAAGCTTCTAAATGGATTGCGGCATTTAATGGTGGGGGACAGGAGGATTCCGATCATAATTGTAATCTTAATGCGGTGGACGATTCATTGGCTTTTTCTCATTCGGATTGTCCATTCAAATTTGTTCAGTTTACATTTTGCATGGAAACGCGATGTCCACTGCAGTCCTCACCTATTTTTCAGCCTGGAATTTTTGGAGATGGTTGGGCTGAGCCAGTTTTGAATTCGCGCAAGGTTTTCTCTCTAGAAGATATCACGGATCTTTTTCGTGCAGGATATTCACCTCAGGATATTATCTTTTTTATTAATAATCATTATTTGGCATGCACGACTTGCCTCTGTTTCGGTCATCTGGCAATGGATTGTCAGGCTCGGCGACGTTGTTTTCATTGTTTCTCGTTTGGCCATTCCCACAAACAATGCCAGCTTTTCGTACTAGTCCAGATAAGATAAGTTCTGCTCAGCCAGATCTTAAATGGTTACCCAAAAACCCGCAGCGTTTTTGCGTCAGGTGCCTTCGGGTGGGCCATGTTGCCTCTATTTGCTCGGCGTCCCCACAATGTCAATATTGCTGGGCCTATGGTCATGCGGTGGTGGGCTGCAAAAGGTTGAGATTTTCTAGGTTGACAGTTTGGATTCCAAAGGCTCCCATAAAACAATCTCACCTGCCGCTGGACGCCTCATATTCCTCTTTGTCCTGTTCCACCCTCGTTCTCTGCTCTTCCAAGAAGATGGCGAACTTCCCTGTCAACCCGCTTGCGTTCCTACCCCATGGTATGACAGTGGAGCAGGGGCCTCCCGATCGCAAGGCTCGGGTGGATATGGCGCTCAGTGGTCATCCGCCATTGAACCACGATCGCTTCCTCATCGTGGAGACCAGTCGTGCTATCCCAGTTCATCTGCGACAGGAGGCCAGATCTGCTCTTGCTGGTATGCTCAACCATGATGGTTACTCTGTTCACTTCTTTGAGGATTCCCCGCTTGGCCTTGGTCTGTTTTGCATCCATACTGTGCCACTTAGAGATGCTCTCATTGGAAAAACCTATATGCTATATGAGGAAGTAGAGGTCACTTTTGTCAAACATGATGAAGCAATTAATATGCGCATGCCGGCTCTGGGTCGTTATACTTGGGTCCTTATGCTTGCTTTTCCACAAGATTACCAGACGCGGTATTGGGTGGAGAAAGCAGTTTCTCACTTTGGCAGGTTGTTGAGTTGGTTTAGTCCTCGCGAACCTTTGTCTGGGTTCTTGTTCAAGTCTGGGTTATGAGTCCGTCGGTGGTTCCAAAGGATTTTGTTATGCGTCAGATGGGGGGACAGAGGCGTTCTTGGACTGTACCTATTTTTATTCTCAGGTCTGACGGAGCAAATGTGTTTGAGCACGACATTCCTCTTGATGGTGAAGATCCTTTGCCTCCTAATGGTGATGCTCGCTCTTTGTTTGGTCCTCATACTACTGCTGAACAAGCTTTCCAAGTCAGGATGCAGGCTTGGTTGGTGCGCAATGGGGTGTTTGGTCTAGGTGGGGCCATACCTTCTGGTGGAAGTGCCGCTAATCTTCAGCTGGTTGCTCCTCCTTCGCCTGATTTTGTTCTTGTCAGAGGACAAAACAACTATCAAGAGATGTTAAGGGAACATGGAGTAAGGTTTTCTGATGGATTAGTTCTTGAACCTAATGTTGCTGATAGTACACTTTCTGCTTATAATGATAACATATCTGCATCTGCGTCCATGGATGAGGAGCCTCTGGTTATCAATGCTAATGCTGCGTCTCCTGGCTCTGTTAATAATGTTTGCACAAGTAACAATCAAGCCTTACAGATCAATTTTTGTCTGTTGAGTGACAATTTTCAGTTTGTGGATTGGTTTGAACCTGCTCCCAAGAGCTTTGAAGCTATCCCTGATGTGTTCAATCTTGCTCTGTCGGTGATTAAGGGCATGCGTAACCCAAAACCTGGTAGGGACAGTCTGTTCTTCAATTTGCCGGTGATTCCCCCTAAGCTGATCAGGTTTTTCAGTGTTCAAGCTGTCCTTGCAGCTGGCTCTGTTCAGCCTCAAGTGTCAAGGAAAGTGGCGCGTAAGTTGAGCTTTGAAGATACACCTGGGTCTCTTGAGTTACTGTCCTTGCCTGCTGCTGAGCATGTTCCTTCTGATGATGTTGCTATCTTTGGTGATTCTGGCCCTCGGTTACTAGACAGGTCCCCTACTGTCCTTTCTGATGCTCCTGTTGTTAGTTCAGGCAAAAAGAGAGGAAGAAAGCCTAGGGCTGCAACTCCGCTGATCACTTCTGAAGTTCGTAGAAGCAGTCGCAACAACATGTATCGTGGGTTCAAGGTGGACATGCCGTCTGATTCACGCAAGTGAAAATCTGCAATTGTTCCTGCTTTGGTCCTGTCGGTTCCTGATCCTGCTACTGTTGCGGTGCCCTGTTCTGCTCCTGCACCTCTTTCAATTGCATCTATTCAGCAGATGGGGTCGGTGGAGTGTGGCATTCCTCTGTCCGAGCTCTCTCAAGACAAGTTGCTTGCTCCGAGGGAGAATTCTCATCCCTGAGTCTGATGCCTTGGTTCTCCACTTTTATGCGCCTTCTGCCTCTCTTCATCGTAGGCTTTATCTGTTTATGTTCGCGTTTGTGTACTCAAGACCTCCCTTTATTAGCTGGTTGTGTGGCGCGAGGCTTATTTATTTCTCCTTAGGTTTCATTCCAAGTGTGTGTTATCGAACCTTATTTTGGTATGAATCGTGCTGCTAGCTCTTGGAATATTATCTGCTGGAATGTGTGTGGTATTGGCTCGGATGAAAAGCATTTCGCACTGCGTTCTCACATTGATAATTCGGGGTGCTCAATAATTTGTCTTCAGGAGACAAAGCGTGATCACTTCGATCATTCCTATTTGCGTAAGTTTTGCCCGAAACGTTTCGAATAGTTTGCGTTCGTTCCCTCCATAGGTGCCTCGGGTGGGCTTCTGGTGATTTGGAATAGTGCAAGATTTTCTGGTACAGTATCTTTCTCGGCGCAATGGGCATTAGTAATCTTGTTTAAGTCCATGCACTCGTCTCACGCTTGGACCCTTGCAAATATCTATGGTCCATGCACAGGAGAAGAATGTTTAAATTTTGTCTCATGGCTATATGATGTGCAAATTGGTGCATCGGAGGATTGAGTGTTAATGGGTGACTTTAACTTTATACGTTCGCCAGAAAATAGAAACCGTCCCGAAGGAGATTTGGCTGATATGATTACTTTCAATGATATCATTAGATTCCAAAGTTTGGTGGAAATTCCTCTTCGTGGTGCTACGTTTACATGGAGTAATATGCAACAGGAGCCCCTTTTAGAGAAATTGGATTGGTTCCTCACATCGAATCATTGGACCTCCTCTTATCCAAATACGACGGTAAGATCGCTTGCGAGACCAGTTTCTGATCATGTTCCATGCCTCTTCTTTGTTCAGTCCAGTTTTGTTAGATCCAAACTTTTCTGCTTCGAAATTTTTTGGATCTCTCACCCGGGTTTCAAAGATGTGGTCATGAACTCGTGGGAATCTTCAGTTCAGACTGCTGATCCGACCAGACGAATTAATGGTAAGCTTAAAGCGCTTGTTCACGCTCTGTGTCAGTGGAGTAAAGCCCTCTCGTGTCTCCCTTTACTGCTTGAGAATTCAGAAAAAGCTCTGAAACTCTTGGACGGCATTGAGGAGAAACGTCAGCTCGTTCTTCATGAATGGAATTTCAGACAAATTCTTAAAGCTCATATTATCCGTCTTCAAGATTACAAGCAGCAATACTAGCGTAAAAGGTGTACTATTCGTTACATCAAGTTTGGGGCTGAAAACACTAAGTTCTTCCAACGGATGGCCACAGAAAGACATAGATTTAATTTTATTCCCGCGCAGACTCTTGAAAACGGGGTGGTGTTGGAGGATCATGACAGCAAAGTTGCTGCTCTTTTTCATGCTTTCCGAGATAGGCTGGGAGTTTCTGTTCCAATTGAGATCAAGTTCAATCTGGATGCTCTTATTTTGGCCAATGTTGATCTTTCTGAGCTATCTCGACCTTTTTCTCACGATGAAATTGATAAGGCAGTTATGCAGCTTCCTGTTGACAAAGCACCGGGACCAGACGGCTTTAATGGGTGTTTTTTGAAATCATGCTGGGAAATAATCAAGTTTGATTTTTATGATCTATGTCCGAGCTTTTGGGAAGGCAGAGTTTCTTTGGACTGTCTCAACTCGTCCTTAATCACCCTCATACCTAAAAAATTAAACCCTACGGCGGTGAATGACTTTCGTCCCATCTTGTTGCTTAATTGTTGCCTGAAATTGTTGACTAAGCTGTTAGCCGATCGCCTTCAAAAGGTTATCCTCAAAATAATTCATGAGAATCAGTATGGATTTATTAAAGGTAAATCCATTCAGGATTGTTTAGCTTGGGCGTTCAAGTATATTCACCAATGTGAGCATTCAGGCAGAGAAATTGTTCTTCTAAAGCTTGATTTTGAAAAGGCCTTTGATTTAGTCGAACACGATCTGATTTTTCCATGATGGACAAGTTGGGACTTTATAATAAATGGATTCAGTGGGTCAGATTATTATTGGCCTCTGGCCATTCCTGGGTGCTCCTGAACTCTATTCCTGGTAATTCTTTTCAGTGCAAAAGAGGAGTCCGTCAGGGCGACCCAGTGTCGCCTTTATTGTTTGTCTTAGCGGTGGAGTTATTGCAATATGTGATTAATGATGAGTTTGCTAAAGGAAATTTGAGCCTACCAATCCCAGCATAGGGTAAATTCCCCATCATTCAATACGCCGATGATACAATCATTATTCTCCCGGCTTGTAAGGAGCAGTTACTCCACCTTAAGAAAATCCTTCAAGATTTTGCTCTCTCCTCGGGTCTGAAAATTAATTTCCAAAAGTCTATTTTGGTGCCAATCAATGTAGACCCATCCATTGCTGTCGATCTTGCTGCTGGGTTTGGTTGTAAGATAGGCAAAATGCCTTTTACCTACCTGGGCCTCCCTCTCGGCACCACCAAGCCTTTTATGACTGATCTATTGCCTCTTGTGGATCGAGTTGAGAGAATACTGTCCAGTACTTGCTCGCTTCTTTGTCATGCCTCTCAGATAACTTTGGTCAATTATGTGGCTACTTCCATGATCAATTTTGCTATGTGCACGTTGCAGCTTAATGTCGGTTTTTTAAATTACTTCGATAAGGTCAGACGAAGATTTGTTTGGACCAAGAAGAATGAACAAGGTGAATCTTGTAACTCTTTGGTTGCTTGGCAAAGAGTTTGCCTCCCCAAGGCGCATGGGGGCCTAGGTGTTTTTAATATCAAAGTCCAGAATCAGAGTCTCCTGCTCAAATTTCTTGATAAATTCTATAACAGGGCCAAGCTGCCTTGGGTCAGACTCATTTGGGACTCCTATTATTTGAACTATGTGCCCCATGCGTCCCTGATCTGTGGTTCTTTTTGGTGGAAACAAATATGCAAGTTAATGCCAATTTTCAGAGGTATTTCTTCCCCATTGGTTGGTGTTGGTAAAAATATTGCCATGTGGCATGACAAATGGCATGAGGTTCTTCTGGCAGACCGCTTTGCATGCCTCTTTTCTTTTGTAATTAATGAGGATTGCTCGGTGGTAGAGTTCTATGCTTCTAATGATTGGTCCGACATGTTCCACATCCCCCTCTCGCCAGAAGCGTTCGAGGAACTGCAATTAGTGCTTTCTTTCAAACCAGAAAGCATTAATCACTCGGATGCAGTGGATTCTTGGAGTTATGTCTAGGGGCATGTGTACTTTCCCAAAAAATTATATGAGCACTGTCATAAGGATATTGTGGCGCCTCCTCCATTTGCTTGGATTTGGAAATCTAAACTGCATATGAAACTTAAGGTATTTATGTGGTTTTTGCTGGCAGACAGATTAAATACTAGGAACATGCTCAGAAGACGTCACTTTAACATCAATGAAGGTTTCAACTACGTCCTTTGTAGCGCTGAGGTGGAAGAAACCATTGAGCATTTAATTTTCACGTGTCCCTTTAGCTCTTCTTGCTGGCAGAAAGTGGGGATTGTTTGGAACTTGCACCTCTCCAGAATAGAAGCCATCCAAGCTGCCAGACGATCTTTTAACGGGGAAATTTTCTTTGAATTTGTGGGTATTGTGGCCTGGAATATTTGGAAGGAAAGGAATAACTTTATCTTCAGGCAGATATCACCTTCTTTGGCAGCTTGGAGGGGAAGAACCAAGGAAGACCTCCTCTGGCTCAAATTTAGAGTAGACAAAGCTCATTGGGACTACATTACTTTATTTGCCCTAGCTTTGTAATTTAATCCTCTCCTCTGATCTTTTCAGTCATCCACTATTTGTATTAGCTTCCCCTAGTTGACTCTATTCATTCCCCCCTCCTCTCTCTCCTTGAGGGCTTTCGCTCAAGAGCATGTACATAAGATGTAACTACTTCTTATTTTAATACAGCACAGTAGGAGCCTCTCCTGCTGTTTTCAAGGTCAAAAAAAACCAGTCGAGGTTTCTGTCTTGGCAAAGGTTCTGAGTTGGAGGAAATATTTACCTCTTCTTCTACTGCCTGGCTGGCCCCCGTGTCATCCTGGCAATAGTCAATGTCAATAAGGTTGTTAAAAAGCAGGCCAACAGAGTCAAGGGCTACCTCCGACTCAGAAACATCATCCAGCTTGAACATATCAGAAGCAGTTCTTTTCTTCTTGGATTTTCGGGTCGTCTTCTTGGCAGCTATGGCGGCGGCTCTGGTCTTCTTGGCAGCTTCATGATCATATTTGGCCTTCCAAAAGTCAGATTTGGCATGTAGGCAGATAACAGGTTAAAAGTCATGCAAGTACTTAACTGCTGAAGGAACAAGGGGTCAAGGGGATTTACCTCTGGTGCCGGGTTAAGTTTGCAGAAAGGATTCAATCCAACTTTACTGCAGTCCTCGTATTTACTGTTTACGAGAGTAGTTGACATTTCAACAATGGCCTCTTCAGTCAGTTGTACAGAACTATGATGCAAAGGGTCATCTGGTCCTCCGGCATAGTTATACATCAAGTCAGAGCGGCGGCTCAGAGGGATGACCCGCCATGCGATCCAACAACGGATCAAGTCAACTCCAGTTAAGCCGATTCCCAACAAGGCTTGAATCCTTTTGATGCTTGGGAGGAGCTTCTTACGTTCAGCGGCAGTAAGCTTGTCAGGGAGTAGAAACTTAGAGTCAAGATGCTCCGCGCGATAACCCGACATTGGTTTTTCATCAGCTGGCGACGTGTCTTTGCAATAAAACCAAGTTTGGTTCCAATCCTTGGGATGGCTTGGAAATACTACTAAGGTAAAGACGGCACCCTGTCGGCGCTGAATCAAAATTCCATCAAGTTCCAGGCTGGGGCCGTTGGTGTATTCATTCTGGCGGTTCAAATAAAAATACTCTCTGAAGAGTTCAACAGTGGGTTCTTCTTGAAGATAAACCTCGCAGAGAACTTGAAAATTGCAGATATTTGATATGGAATTGGGTCCAAGGTCTTGTGGATGAAGCTTGAAGAAATGCAGAACATCTCTGAAGAATTTTGAGCCGGGTGGTGAAAACCCCCGGTTCATATGATCAGTAAAAATGATGACTTCACCGTCCTTAGGCTAAGGTATTTCTTCGGCCGGGTCAGGAGCGCGGTAGGACATAATGTTCTTCTCCGGTAAAAATCCAATGGTAACAAAATCCTTCAGAGTGGCGTCCGTGACTGTGGAAGGGACCCAATTGCAAACTGTCGTCGTCTTTGGCAGCATGGTGAGAAGACAAGCTAAAAAGGAAGTAATTTGCTGGCTTAAATTAAATGGTGGAATCACAGGTAAATATTTGCAATACAGATGCGTAATGGCTGCTTAAATAAGGGCTAATGATATATGAAGGAAAAATGAGCCGGCATGATAAGCCGCCATGACTAAAGATATTCAAAGGAGGCCAATGACAAAAAATTGGCTAAGTACTAAGATAAACAAGTTTCACAGGTTGTTGCTACTATTTTGGATCAAGATTGTTTAAAAAAGGAAAATAAGTCTAGACCTAAAAAAACTAGTGCAGAGGAGTTCATCAGTTCTAAGGAGGCCTTTTGAGCAAGAAAAAGGGATCCACTAGCATCCGAAATGGATGTGAAACAACTACTGCAGGAGTTTTATGCTTCTTTTGGATCAAAAGAGGATGCAGTGGAGAAACTACGAAGAATGCATGATGAACAGCGAAGAACACCGACGAACTTGCAAACCCTAATGTAGATCTAAGGTGCGGAAAGGCAAAAACTTACGGACGCAAATTTGCTGCGGAGGGTCGCCGCCGTTCTCTAGACAAACTCAGGGTGATGCAACGGCCAAGGTTGAGGACGACGGTGAGCGTTGCGGCGGCGGCGGAGCTCGAGCGACAGAGGGGTCGCGAGAGAAGGAAGAAGAAGAATGAGGAAGACCGGCTGTGCCTATTTATAAGGAGAAAGGTGAAAAGGCAGGTGCGAAAATCGAGGAAGGCTAAAATAATGATTATCCAACTAAATGGACGCCTCAATTTTCAGAAGACATTTAAGATAAGGATCCGTTAAAGATGATGTCATGGAGGGTTTCCAAATTTTCTGAAGGTGACGTCATGGCGGATTACAAGGTTTTCACAGCTGTGGTAGACGGATTTTTTCTAAGTGTTGAAGATTGACATGAACAAAGTTCAAATCAACCTGGGGCCTAATGTTGAGGATATGACTACCAGGAATGACCCGCCCAGGAGGGGCCGGGTCAATCACAATGGCGGGTTGCTTAAAGGAAGCCCGAAGAGTATACAAGGTGACGGTTTATGATAAGGCTTGTAGTAGGCCCAAGCCCAGAGGCGTCTTAAGGCACGTAAGTGTAAACCACCATGTATGAATAATACTTGTAAAGTAAGGCATGTAAAAGATGTCACCGAGCTGGACACGTTGTATGAGCCGACCGGGACTCTGTAGGCCACAGGGCGTTAACCCGTGTATATAAGGGGATGACCCGACGGCGGTTTAGGGCAAGAAACAACAGATCGAGAGCCAAGCTAGCGTATTTCTCTCCTTGGTCATCGAAACCTAGCAATACCACATCAACTGGACTAGGCTTTACCTTCACCGCAAGGGGCCGAACCAGTATAAACCTCCCGTGTCCTTTGTCCCGATTAACCCCTTTAAGCTTCCGAGTTGCGATGGCTCCACGACTAAGTCCTTTCACTAGGACATCTGCCGTGACAATTCCACGACACTAGTGGAGGATACGTTGTTATCTGGTAAACTTTTGCTTGCAAGTACATGTCAATAATATGAAAAGAGATAAAACACATGTTAGTGAAATATTTGACATTTTCATGGAGGACGTTCTCTTTTGTGGTAAACTGTAGTTTGACAAGTACAAGAAAATAATATGTAAATGGGTTGTACTGTAAACGGATGAAAGACATGCAGGTGAAATATTTGTCTATCCAGCAAGAGAAGCATCAGGGCAAATATAAATGGAGACAACAAGTCAGCCAGAAACTTTGACATTGACTCAAAAGAAAGATCTCAATAGGAACATGTACATACAGGTTTTAGGGTCTGTCTGGACCAAGTAGTTTATTTTATTTTAATTTCTTAACTCGGCAAACCTAATTATTATTTTAACTTAGCCAGCCTAATGACAAGTATGGGGAACATCCAGGCTATGCAAGTATTTTCTTTCCTAGGACTAGGACGCCAACCAAAGAATCTCTAAGAGCATCTCTAGCAGACCTCGTATATCGCCGACCTGCGAAACTCGTTTACAGTTCGTGGAAAAATGGTTTTGCTAGCCGGCGCAAGCAACGGCCGAGCAGACCCCGCATAGCAGAACTGTAGAACTGAGTATTCACAAATATTCTATTTTACAGTTTCACTATGCGGGGTCTGCTCGGCCGTCGCATGCGCTGGCCCGCAAATCAGATGCGGTTTGATCTAAATTTCACACTTATGCACATATTAGAGAAAATATCAATACCAAAATACAACAATCATCCACATTACAAATAATTATTCAAATCACCGAAGCAAACTAAATAATTCAATATAAAACTTGTCACGGATACAAATCACACATGAATTAAATGAAAATGAATAGAAAAATGAATTTCGTTACTGCCCAACCCTTTGCCAATGGTGCTCAATCAGGTCCTGCTGAAGCTGAAAGTGGGTGTTTGCATTTTCAATCTCCTTGTAGGTCTGAAGAAAAGCTCTAATGCGGTTAGCGTCTCTAGCTGGTTTGACACGGGTACCCACATTGTCGTAGAAGAACTCCAAGTTCATGCCTCTCTCATCTTCGAGAATCATATTGTCAAGAAGAACACAGCATGTCATGATGTTTTTCAAGGTCCGCTTGTCCCAAAAACGAGCAGGACCATGAACAATGGCAAACCTAGATTGCAAAACCATGAATGCTATTTCAATGTCTTTTCGAGCCGCCTCTTGCACCCTTGCAAATTCACATTGTTTCCTAGTTTTGCGTTCTTTGATGCTCTTGACAAATGTGCACCAAGGAGGATATATACCATCTGCAAGATAGTACCCCTTCGTGTATTCATGCCCATTGATAGTGTAGTTGCAAGCAGGAGCATCACCACTAGGAAGCCTAGCAAACAAATGAGACCGTTGCAACACATTGATATTATTGAGAGTACCCGACATAGCAAAAAAGCAATGCCAAATGCATAAATCCAAGGATGCTACGGCCTCTAGCACAATTGTTGCATCACGAGACTTGCCACAATACATTCCCTGACATGCCTTCGAGCAATTTTTCCAAGTCCAATGCATACAATCAATGCTACCTAGCATGCTAGGACAACCTCTTCTCTCATTAGATGCCATCAATTTTTTTGTGTCTTTCTCGTTGGGTGCCCGAAGATATTCAAGACCAAAGACCCGGATGATCACTTTGGCAAACCTATGCATTGACTCAATTGTGGTATCTTCACCAATGCAAAGGTACTCATCGGCATAGTCAGCCGGAATGTCGTATGCAATTACCCGCATAGCTGTCGAGATTTTTTTGATATGCAGTAAATCCCTTCAAGCCCGTGACATTTCTTCTTTGAGTGAAATACCGACAATTGGCCTCGCAACCTTGAACAATTTTCACAAAGAGAGATCGGCGCATTCGGTACCTTCTACGGAAGAGGTGCGACGGATATGTTGGATTCTCCGTGAAGTAGTCTTGCATCAACATCTCGTTCCCGAGATGACGATTTCAAGGAATGCAAAGACGGCCGACGGTCGATCCTCGCCGCCTCTTTTGGTTCCAATCTTCGTGCTCCTTCACGGCAAGGGATGCTACCTCTTGAGCATGCGTTGGTTTTCCCTTGAAGAGGAAAGGGTGATGCAGCAAAGTAGTGTAAGTATTTCCCTCAGTTTTGAGAACCAAGGTATCAATCCAGTAGGAGACTACACGCAAGTCACCTAGTACCTGCACAAACAATCAAGAACCTCGCAACCAACACGATAAAGGGGTTGGCAATCCCTTCACGGTCACTTATGAAAGTGAGATCTGATAAAGATAATAAGATAAATATTTTTTTTGTTGTATAGATTGAAAAGTAAAGATTGCAAAATAAAATAAATAGTAAACTAGAATTGTAGATCAGAAACTTATATGATATAAAATAGACCCGGGGGCCATAGGTTTCACTAGTGGCTTCTCTCATGATAGCAAGTATTACGGTGGGTGAACAAATTACTGCCGAGCAATTGATAGAAAAGCGCATAGTTATGAGAATATCTAGGCATGATTATGAAATATAGGCATCAGGTCCATATTAAGTAGACCGAAACGATTCTGCATCTACTACTATTACTCCACACATCGACCGCTATCCAGCATGCATCTAGAGTATTAAGTTCATAGGAACAGAGTAATGCTTTAGGCAAGATGACATGATGTAGAGGGATAAACTCAAGCAATATGATATAAACCCCATCTTTTTATCCTCGATGGCAACAATACAATACGTGCCTTTCTGCCCCTACTGTCACTGAGAAAGGACACCACAAGATTGAACCCAAAGCTAAGCACTTCTCCCATTGCAAGAAAGATCAATCTAGTAGGCCAAACTAAACCGATAATTCAAAGAGACTTGCAAAGGTATCAAATCATGCATATAATAATTCAAAGAAGAACCAAATATTGTTCATAGATAAACTTGGTCATAAATCCACAATTCATCGGATCTCGGCAAACACATCGCAAAAGAATATTACATCGAATAGATCTCCAAGAACATCGAGGAGAACTTTGTATTGAAGATCAAAGAGAGAGAAGAAGCCATCTAGCTAATAACTATGGACCCGAAGGTCTGTGGTAAACTACTCACACATCATCGGAGATGCTATGGTGTTGATGTAGAAGCCCTCCGTGATCGATTTCCCCTCCAGCAGATCACCAAAAAAGGTCCCCAGATGGGATCTCACGGGTACAGAAGGTTGTGGCGGTGGAAAAGTGGTTTTGTGGCTCTCCTGGATGTTTTTAGGGTATAAGAGTACATATAGGCAAAAGAAGTACGTCGGTGTAGCTCCGTGGGGCCCATGAGGGTGGGGGCGCGCCTACCCCCCTGGGCGCGCCCCCTTGCCTCGTGGAAGCTTCGCGGACTTCCATACTTGTACTCCAAGTCTCCTGGGTTGTGTTTGTTCCAAGAAAGATCCTCGCGAAGGTTTCATTCCGTTTGGATTCCGTTTGATATTCCTTTTCTGCGAAACACTGAAATAGGCAAAAAAACAGAAACTGGCACTGGGCCTCCGGTTAATAGGTTAGTCCCAAAAATAATATAAAAGTTCATATTAAAGCCCATTAAACATCCAAAACAGATAATATAATAGCATGGAACAATCAAAAATTATAGATACGTTGGAGACGTATCAGCATCCCCAAGCTTAGTTCCTGCTCGTCCTCGAGTAGGTAAATGATAAAAACAGAATTTTTTATGTGGAATGCTTCCTAACATAATTTTCAATGTAATTTTATTTATTGTGACATGAATATTCAGATCTGAAAGATTCAAGACAAAAGTTTAATATTGACATAAAAATAATAATACTTCAAGCATACTAACAAAGTAATCATGTCTTCTCAAAATAACATGACCAAAGAAAGCTATCCCTACAAAATCATATAGTCTGGCTATACTCTATCTTCATCACACAAAATATTTAAATCATGCACAACCCCGATGACAAGTCAAGCAATTGTTTCATACTTTTGATGTTCTCAAACTTTTTCAATATTCACGCAATACATGAGTCTGAGCCGTGGACATAGCACTATAGGTGGAATAGAATGGTGGTTGTGTAGTAGACAAAAAGGAGAAGATAGTCTCACATCAACTAGGCGTATCAACGGGCTATGGAGATGCCCATCAATAGATATCAATGTGAGTGAGTAGGGATTGCCATGCAACGGATGCACTAGAGCTATAAGTGTATGAAAGCTTAAAAAGAAACTAAGTGGGTGTGCATCCAACTCGCTTGCTCACGAAGACCTAGGGCATTTTGAGAAAGCCCATCATTGGAATATACAATCCAAGTTCTATAATGAAAAAATCCCACTAGTATATGAAAGTGACAAAATAGGAGACTCTCTATCATGAAGACCATGTTGCTACTTTGAAGCACAAGTGCGGAAAAAGGATAGTAGCATTGCCCCTTCTCTCTTTTTCTCTCATTTTTTTATTTGGGCCTTTTCTCTTTTTTATATGGCCTCTTTTTTCTTTTCTTTTAAAATTTTTCATCCGGAGTCTCCTCCCGACTTGTGGGGGAATCATAGTCTCCATCATCCTTTCCTCACATGGGACAATGCTCTAATAATGATGATCATCACACTTTTATTTACTTACAACTCAAGAATTACAACTCTATACTTAGAACAAAATATGCCTCTATGTGAATGCCTCCGGCGGTATACCGGGATGTGCAATGATTCAAGAGTGACATGTATGAAATTATGAATGGTGGCTTTGCCACAAATACGATGTCAACTACATGATCATGCAAAGTAATATGACAGTGATGAAGTGTGTTATAATAAATGGAACGGTGGAAAGTTGCATGGCAATATATCTCAGAATGGCTATGGAAATGCCATAATAGGTAGGTATGGTGCCTGTTTTGAGGAAGGTAAATGGTGGTTTTATGGTACCGGCGAAAGTTGTGCGGTACTAGAGAGCCTAGCAATGGTGGAAGGGTGAGAGTGTGTATAATCCATGGACTCAATATTAGTCATAAAGAACTCACATACTTATTGCAAAAACCTATTAGTTATCAAAAAAAAGTACTACGCGCATGCTCCTAGGGGGATAGATTGGTAGGAAAAGACTATCGCTCATCCCTGACCGCCACTCATAAGGAAGACAATCAAAAAATAAAGCATGCTCCAACTTCATCACATAACGGTTCACCATACGTGCATGCTACGGGAATCACAAACTTTAACATAAGTATCTCTCAAATTCACAACTACTCAACTAGCATGACTCTAATATCACCATCTTCATATCTCAAAACAATCATCAAGTATCAAACTTCTCATAGTATTCAATGCACTTTATATGAAAGTTTTTATTATGCCCATCTTGGATGCCTATCATATTAGGACTAATTTCATAACCAAAGAAAATTACCATGTTGTTCTAAAAGACTCTAAAATAATATAAGTGAAGCAAGAGAGATCAATAATTTATATAAAATAGAACCACCACCATGCTCTAAAAAGATATAAGTGAAGCACTAGAGCAAAATTATCTAGCTCAAAAGATATAAGTGAAGCACATAGAGTATTCTAATAAATTCCGATTCATGTGTGTCTCTGCCAAAAGGTGTGTACAGTAAAGATGATTGTGGTAAACTAAAAATCAAAGACTCAAATCATACAAGACGCTCCAAGCAAAGCACATATCATGTGGTGAATAAAAATATAGCCTCAAGTAAAGTTACCGATAGACGAAGACGAAAGAGGGGATGCCTTCCGGGGCATCCCCAAGCTTAGGCTTTTGGTTGTCCTTGAATTTTACCTTGGGGTGCCTTGGGCATCCCCAAGATTAGGCTCTTGCCACTCCTTGTTCCAAAATCTATCAAATCTTTACCCATAAACATGAAAACTTCACAACACAAAACTCAACAAAAAATCTCATGAGCTCTGTTAGTATAAGAAATCAAACCACCACTTTAAGGTACTGTAATGGACTCATTATTTATTTATATTGGTGTTAAACCTACTTTATTCCAACTTCTCTATGGTTCATACCCTCCGATACTAGCCATAGATTCATCAAAATAAGCAAACAACATACGAAAAACAGAATCTGTCAAAAACAGAACAGTTTGTAGCAATCTAGAGGTTTCGAATACTTAGGCAACTCCAAAAATTCTAAAAAATTAGGACGACATAAATAATTTGTATATTGATCTACTACAGTTGGAATTGGTATTTTATCGCTCTCTGGTAAAAAATGAAAATTATTCTCGTGAGCGCATACTTTCTATTTTTTCAGCAAGATCAAACAACAATCACCCAAGAAGATCCTAAAGGCTTTAATTGGCACAAACACTAATTAAAATATAAAAACACAATCATAACAGAAGATAGATGATTTATTTATTACTAAATAGGAACAAAAATAAAATTGGGTTGCCTCCCAACAAGCGCTATCGTTTAACACCCCTAGCTAGGCATAAAAGCAAGAATAGATCTAGGTATTGTCATCTTTGGTGTGCAATTCTTCAATTGAACACTTAGAACCCTTAGGAGGTTCTTTGTTTTTGCAAATGATAAAACTCCTAGGTAGGAAATCAAGAAATTCATTTGTAGCAAAAGGTTTCTTAATGATATCTAAAAAGTTGGGGTGAACACTTATTGATTTGAGATCTTCGTTTTTCTTACTAGAAGATTCACCCTTATTTTTAGGAACATAGATAAATTTCGCAACTTTGGTAGGAGAAGGATTTGAGGTGTTTTTAATGGCAGAGACCCCAAGTTGGTAATAATATCTTCGAGTTTATCAATCCTACTGGAATCTTGATCTATCTTTTCATTGACTATGGGTTCCTTTTCCTTAAGATTTTTCAGAGTAACTCCTACCTTAGATCCATATTGAGTAATTTGGTTGTGGATCTTTTTATACAAATTTTCAATTAACTCTATAGTGGCAATTTTATTTTCAATAATATCAAGCCTTTGCATCACATGTTCCAAAGTTAAAATAGTTCCATTGACCAAAAGAGGTGGTGGCCCTAACAAATCTGTCATAGCATTATAAGAATCAAAAGTATGGCTTCCCAAGAAATTCCCTCTGGTAATGGTGTCAAGAACATATCTGTACCAAGGAGTGATGCCTACGTAAAAATTGCGAAGAAGAACGGAAGTAGATTGCTTTTTAGTAGATCTATTTTGAGAATTACAAATTCTATACCAAGCATCTTTTAGATTTTCTCCCTCCCTTTGTTTAAAATTAAGAACTTCATTATCGGGAGTGTTAACAATGATAGGGGAACTAGCCATGAGGGAAAAATAAACGATCTAACACACGGACACACAAGAGGCAAACGTTTGAAGGAGAACGGAAAAGTGTGAATAAAACGGCAAAGGTGAAGTGGGGGAGAGGAAAACGAGAGGCAAATGGCAAATAATGTAATCCGAGGGAGAAGAGTTTGTGATGGGTACTTGGTATGTCTTGACTTGAGCGTAGATCTCCCCGGCAACGGCGCTAGAAATCCTTCTTGCTACCTCTTGAGAATGCGTTGGTTTTCCCTTGAAGAGGAAAGGGTGATGCAGCAAAGTAGCGTAAGTATTTCCCTTAGTTTTGAGAACCAAGGTATCAATCCAGTAGGAGACTACACGCAAGTCACCTAGTACCTGCACAAACAATCAAGAACCTCGCAACCAACGCGATAAAGGGGTTGTCAATCCCTTCACGGTCACTTACGAAAGTGAGATCTGATAAAGATAATAAGATAAATATTTTTGGTATTTTTGTTGTATAGATTGAAAAGTAAAGACTGCAAAATAAAATAAATAGTAAACTAGAATTGTAGATCAGAAACTTATATGATATAAAATAGACCCGGGGGCCATAGGTTTCACGAGTGGCTTCTCTCATGATAGCAAGTATTACGGTGGGTGAACAAATTACTGCCGAGCAATTGATAGAAAAGCGCATAGTTATGAGAATACCTAGGCATGATTATGAAATATAGGCATCACGTCCGTGTTAAGTAGACCGAAACGATTCCGCATCTACTACTATTACTCCACACATCGACCGCTATCCAGCATGCATCTAGAGTATTAAGTTCATAAGAACAGAGTAATGCTTTAGGCAAGATGACATGATGTAGAGGGATAAACTCAAGCAATATGATATAAACCCCATCTTTTTATCCTTGATGGCAACAATACAATACATGCCTTGCTGCCCCTACTGTCACTGGGAAAGGACACTACAAGATTGAACCCAAAGCTAAGCACTTCTCCCATTGCAAGAAAGATCAATCTAGTAGGCCAAACTAAACCGATAATTCGAAGAGACTTGCAAATATATCAAATCATGCATATAAGAATTCAGAAAAGAACCAAATATTGTTCATAGATAAACTTGATCATAAATCCACAATTCATTGGATCTCGGCAAACACACCGCAAAAGAATATTACATCGAATAGATCTCCAAGAACATCGAGGAGAACTTTGTATTGAAGATCAAAGAGAGAGAAGAAGCCATCTAGCTAATAACTATGGACCCGAAGGTCTGCAGTAAACTACTCACACATCATCGGAGAGGCTATGGTGTTGATGTAGAAGCCCTCCATGATCGATTCCCCCTTCGGCAGATCACCGGAAAAGGTCCCCAGATGAGATCTCACGGGTACAGAAGGTTGCGGCGGTGGAAAAGTGGTTTCGTGGCTCTCCTAGATATTTTAGTATATATAGGCGAAAGAAGTACAGCGGTGGAGCTCTGTGGGGCCCACGAGGGTGGGGGCGCGCCTACCCCACTGGGCACGCCCCCCTGCCTCGTGGAAGCTTCGCGGACTTCCAAACTTGTACTCCAAGTCTTCTGGGTTGCGTTTGTTCTAAGAAAGATCCACGTAAAGGTTTCATTCTATTTGGATTCCGTTTGATATTCCTTTTCTGCGAAACACTGAAATAGGCAAAAAAACATAAACTGGCACTGGGCCTCCGGTTAATAGGTTAGTCCCAAAAATAATATAGAAGTGCATATTAAAGCCCATTAAACATCCAAAACAGATAATATAATATCATGGAACAATCAAAAATTATAGATACGTTGGAGAGGTATCAAGGGCCATCACCAACGTTTGCTGCCGATAGTTGACAACCAGCGTCTCAACATCCGAGTCATCCGAATCAGATGAATCGTCGAGCAAAAACTTCTCGCACCGGCTCAATTCCATCTAAATTCACAAATAGGCACGCCGCGTTAACCAACTGTGCATACCGCTCGGCACAAGCACAAGTAAAAACTCACCGGTTGCTGGGGGCGGTGGCTCTCCGGCGGATCGGGGACGGTCGATCCCGGGCGGCGACGACGACTAGGGGTGTCTCGGATAGGCGGATTTGAGGGAGCTGGTGCAGCGGCTCGATGGAAGAGGGTAGGGGCGCCCCGCATCGTGATTCCGCCCGCAGATTTGGCCGGAATCGTCGGCGGCGGACGGGCGGAACCAATGGCGGGCGGGCGGCGGAAGGAGGTGGGAAAAGGTCGCGGGCAGAAATGTCCCTCCCACCGACCGCTTTCCTAGGATACGGGGCACCGTAGGGGCAAGGCGGAAACCTGCGTATTCGCGGGTTAGGGATGAGATTTTGCCGTGCCCCTCAAAAATATTCATGGGTCAGACGCATTTGTAGGGTCTGGTCGGGCAGCATTTTCCATGCCGACCCTTATTTTGGCGGTTATTTTGCGGGTCATGGCTTTATACGGGGTCTGCTAGAGATGTTTTAAGGCTACTCACAGTGGGGAGTGTCGTATACTAGTATCATGCATGTGATACTAGTGTATGATACTACCTTCATAGTGCATAGTACTCCCTCCGTTTCAGTTTACAAGTCCTGCGCGTATATCTAGGTTGTCAATTTTATCACCCTAATATAAACTATATAACACATAAATTATATAGTTTGAAAATAGAACATCTAAAGTTTATGTTGGTATATTTTTTGTAATATATGACTTGTATTAGGTTGGTCAAATTGACGACCTAGGGTACGCACATGCCCTGTAAATTGAGAGAGGGAGTATAATAGAGTAGTATCATAGATGACCTTATTTATTACCATGCATGACACAAAGTAGCATAGTATTTAATATGATACAGTATCTACATGTGTTACGCTAACCCCCTCTCTCTCTTCTTTAATTATATGCCACATCAGCGTGTTTACTATTACCAAGTGCATGATACTAGCTAAGATACCATCACTATGGCCAACCTAAGCTCAAATCTTACATGCAAGTGCCATATTAATACCTACGTTAACTGCTTAATTTGCTGCTAATTAATAACACAATATAAATGACATTTATGAATTTCTACAGATTCACTGCCGAATTAAATGTGTATTAACAATTTTTGAAACAACATCTTTCAATTGCACATTTTTATCACTGCCACATCATCTATATATAACACCACCCATACAATTGTATCCCTACAAGTTCATCTTCACTACAACTAAATATTGAGTTTTGCCAACTACATGGACAGTCACCACAAAGGCAACATGTACGACTATTTCATGCAAAATTGTTTTCTCGGTTCAGACTTTTCAGTCCTAGTGCTTGCATTATTCTTGGATTTATTATAGGATTTTTGGTGATGCGCTTTCAGTGGAAGGAGACGTTCCCGTCGACGACGAGGCGCCTATGACGACTTCATAAATCTCAAGATAATATGCCGGCTCAGTCTCTCAAAGGTGGTCATAGGGGTAGGGTGTGCGTGTGTGCGTTTATAGGAGTGGGTGTATGCGCGTATGTATGAGCACTTGCGTCTGTACTGTGTTAAAAAAACGCATATTATTGATTTTCCTGCGGGATGTGATCTTTTTTCGACAAAGGGCATTTTTTTATTAACTCATAATGTAGCATCAAGCGATACAATCACAATGAGTACATACCCTGCCTCTGCATAACTAGGATGCACACAGCCAACACTACACACACTCAAAGATCACACTAGCAAAGAGCAAAGTCAAATAAGACCGAAGCAATGCCAAGGCGAAGAAGAATAAAAAATAGAAAAACGGAAGCGATCAAAACAACGATCGATGATATACAACAACGACCATTGAACCAGTCATCTTTTGACAACCGAGGACTACGGAAAAGGGTTCTTCAAAAGCAACGCCTTCAGTAAGGAAACGACGCATAAGCGCCGCCGTCGTCAGATCCACCACTGAAGGCTAGATCGTGGGCTTTCACCCTGAAGATTAAGTCCGAGCAACTCCAAGCAATGCCTTCAAGAGGGTAACGACGCAAAAAACGCCGCCATTGCCAGGTATAACCAACTAAGGTTAGACCTAGGGTCATCACCCCGGAGCTCGAGACCGGGTACTCGAGAAGCACCACCCAATCGAAGTCATCCAATGTTATCTCCTCCACTTTTCACGAACCCAACAGCTTGATGAGGGAGGAAGATCACATGCAATGCACAAATCCCGAGTTTAGGACACTCTAGCGTACATGGATCGTCCTCACAAGGTAGTAGTAGATGACCGATCTGGATGAGACAACATCATCACATGCCCCCACTATCATCGTCTTTGTTGCATGTGGCAGCAGATTACACCGGGTGGAGCCGTGGAGGACATAACCTTCGTCATGCATCGTCATTGGCGATGCAGATCGCGAACCCCGCTGAATCTGAAGGTACAAGCCTCTCCGGCGACCTTAGTCCAAAGGAGGCCGTGTCCACCTAGGCAGCCAAGCACAACCGTCAGGGCCCAACAGCGCGTAGGCCAGATCAGGCGCGACGGCCGTGATATCTGCGGCCGCCACATTCCTGCTCGGAGCATAGGTGACGACGGACGGCCGCAGCATCAGCTGCGTCGCCACGGCCTCATCCTGTCTCCCCCCGACACAGAAGAGGTGCCTTGGAGCAGCGCTAGCAGCGGCTCAAAGAGTGGGCTCTCCACATCGGGGACATGGTGGTGGTGCCGGCTCCCTTCCCTTTCCTCCGTGGCCTGGGTGCCTGCTATAAGTGCTGCCATGAAGGATTGGGAAGGTGCTCTGCTGCCTCCCGCTAGCCACGAACTGCTGTTGCCCCTGCACCATTGCCTTCATTACTGGATCAGGCCGTCACCTGTACATCGTCAAAGGTCGCTCAACAGCAACAGGAACGGAGCCCCGCCGCCGCCATCGGCCATGCGGGCAAGCCCGCAAGCGACTCCCGGCGGCGGCAAGGTGAGGACGCTCGGGAAGAGGTTGCCTGAAAAAGTGGATCGCGTCGCCGCCCGTGCCAACGGGATGTGATCTGATGCACAAAAAAATTGTTCTACCCCCTTCGTCAACACATCAAACAAAAGAAACACACAAGAATTGCATAGAGGTTGTTAGGAAGTTAGGAAGATGAAGAAAGCTACGAAACTCCCAACAGCAGTGTCTCACTTGAAGACACCACAAAGGGTCATCCATTCAGGGCTGAAGAAAGGAATCCCACATGTGAAAAAATATCTGAAGGAACAAGGCACCAGCGTGGACCACTCCCAAGAAAATTTAAGCACATATTATGATATTTATCCTATGAAAATGTTATGCATCCATCAAATAATCAAGTAAAATAAGTTCATTACTTCATTTTGGCTGAACCTTGCTGCGGAGAATTGTCTAGTTACACAAATAACAATACCGGATTCTCTTGTCGGTGTTTGTCTGTTTAGGCAAGTGAAGGATGGTGGTTTGTTCCTGATCTGCCTAAGGTCTGGGCCATAGGGCAGGTTAGATAGGAAAGATATCTTGTGTGAATTTGGGATGAACCTCACGCACGCACGCACGCATGATGCATTCACGATGGATGCAATTAACATACACAAGCCTGTTTGATATGATGGACCGGTCAGATAATGCATATTGGTTCCTTCACTCACGATAAAAGATGAGACATGAGAGACTAAGAGCAATTCCAACGGGTTGATCCAAACAAACGGCGATTTCGTCCACTTTTTATCAGTTTGGATCGGCCACCCGCCCGGCGTCCGTCTTATTTTTCATATGGGTCGGCAGTACACCCAACACGTCGACCCATATATGCAGGCGTGGCCGGCTGGCCGCCCAATTTTACATTGCATTCAACATATTATGAAATAAAAATTTAACAAGCAAAATAGTTTAGCCGCCCAAATAAATAGTATTTTACAGGCCAAATAAAAATAAAAATGTTTCACATAGTTTTGCAAACGAATAAAAGAAGATACATTTATTGGTTGCCAACATGAGTCCACATATACTCAACCAAATCATTTTGCAGTTGCACGTGAGTTTCTCAATCACGCATGTCTTCATTAAACTGAGTGAACTGCTCAAATATTGCCGATACTTCATGCTCGGGCACAACATCCTCATCCTGAAACTGAGAGCCTTGATCATACAGATGTTCCAGGCGCTCGTCTTCTACGATCATATTGTGCATGATCACACAAGTAGTCATCACCTCCCATAGTTTCTGCGTGCTCCAAGTATTAGCAGGATACCGAACGATGCCCCATCGAGATTGCAAAATACCAAAGACACGCTCGACATCCTTTTTAGCACTCTCTTGCTCTTGGTCAAATCTTTTCCCTTTCTCTCCGACAGGGTTGGGTATTGTCTTTACAATAGTGGTCCACTGAGGATAGATACCGTCACCCAAATAATACCCTTTGTCGTAGTTGTGGCCGTTGACAGTAAAGTTCACCGGTGGGCTGTTGCCTTCGACAAGCCTAGCAAACACCGGCGAGCGCTGAAGCACGTTGATATCACTGTGTGATCCAGCCATGCCAAAGAAAGAATACCAGATCCAGAGATCTTGAGACGCCACGGCCTCTAGTATGACAGTGCAAGCCCTGACATGTCCCTTATACTGCCCTTGCCAAGCAGAAGGGCAGTTCTTCCACTCCTAGTGCATGCAGTCTATGCTGCCAAGCATCCCCGGAAAGCCCCTGCTAGCATTCATCGCCAACAAACGGGCTGTATCTTCAGCTATCGGCTCTCTCAAGTACTCAGGGCCAAACACAGTAATCACAGCCTTGCAGAACTTATACAGGGACTCTAGGCATGTAGACTCGCTCATACGGACATACTCGTCAATGAGATCACCGGGCACTCTGTATGCAAGCATTCGGATGGCGGCAGTGCATTTCTGATAAGAGGAGAAACCAATCTTGCCGATGGCATCCTCTTTGCACTCGAAGTAGTCATCATAGCCGACCACCCCCTCTCTAATACGGTTGAAAACATGCCTACTCATACGGAACCGGCGGCGGAATTTGTGATATTTGAACAACGGGTTTGTTATATCAAAGTAGTCCTTCCAGAGAAGGAAATGCCCGCTCTCCCGGTTACAATTCAACGCCGGAAGGTGGCCCGGAATGGAGCCACGGAACAACGGCCGCTGGTTGTTGAGGTGGTGATGGACCAACACGACAACCAATATCTCCTCCTCGTCGTCGGACGACGAATCGTCGGAGTCGCAAATGAAATTGTGGAAAAAGAACTCGTCGGCGGAGTCCATTTTTGTACTTTGACAAACTGTCGAACAGTTTGCGGGCGTCGAAGAAGGAGACGGCCGGCGAGGGGAGACGCGGCGCCCACAGACCAGCTAGCTGCCCTGCCGGAGTCCGACGAGTGTGATGGCGTCGGACGAGCGTGCCGGTCGTATGTGGCGGGGGCGGTGAGGCGTCTTCTTGGTCACGGGCGGCTGGGCAGTGGGGGAAGCGGCAGCGGGAACCAGTTTGCTCCCCAGTGGCAAAACAGTGACGGCGGGCGACTGGGGGCAAGGGCGGCGTTGCTGAGCGGATGTGGAGGCGGCGGCAGCTGGAAGAGTCGCGGGCAAAAATGGGTGGCGGCGTCGGTGGCGGAGGAGGCGGGGGCAAGGGTTGCTTGTTGGTCGGGGGGAGGGGAGGCCAATGTGTCACAGACCAGCGGGCCCGGGGACAGGAGTAGGCGAGCGCGCGCGTCCGTCGCCTATCCGCGCCAACGCAAATCAGGCTTAAAAATGGACCGGGAACGGGTCGCCCGCGGACGAAAAACGAACGTGCGTCCGTTTAGATCGGCATTGGGCTGCCTTTTCTGTCTGCGCCGACCCAAACGAACGGCCGCGAAACAAATGGGCCACCCTTGCTCTAATCTCATCGTAATTGGCGTGATAAATCGAAGTCAAATTAAACAAAATTCTCTTGTGTACACATGATCGTTAGCGTGCCGCAAGCGGACGTTTCCGTCCGTTGTGTCGCTCGTCTCGGCTGACTAGGACGGACGGGGTCGAGCGAGGAGAAACGAATCAGGCCAAAAACGCAGCCCAGAAACTGATCCTACACACTAAAACTTTTTTCGGTTAATCCCAATCTCAGGTGGATTGGAGGGGATTTGCAGGGATTTTGGCTTGCAGGGGATTAATTCCTCCTCAATCCCCTTCAAATCCACCTTAACCGAACAAGCCTTAAAGAAAACCTACCGGGTTGTCTAAAAAAAAACCTACCGACCGACCTGTATGAAATCGCAACGATAAACGAAATTTTTGAAACAAGTTACACAGCTCCACGTCACCGGTACGATCGAGGTTGGCAAAAAAAAGCGCCCAACAAAAAAAAAGAAGCAATAATTTGCTGAGCTGGCTGCTCGCTTGGTGCTGCGCTGGCCTACTGCCGCTTTCTAGCTTTGCTGCTTTGTGTTTCTGTATAGTGTTGTTGCTTGCTGCCGCTGGTCTGATGATGTTGTTGTACACGCTAGGAAATGACGAACCAACATGGGACATCGCATCTCTGAAAGCGTACCACAAGGACTTGAAAAGAGGTATGAATGCTACAAATAGACCAGTGTTTTTATCTCATCTCACCCAATCAATTATTCTTTGTCTTTATTGTATGCCATTTTATTAATTATTATTTATTAGTATGTTGTATTGCTGTACTAATGTTTTTAGAAATTGCCGTATCCCATATCCCTGTATCTGTATCGCCATGTTTCCGTCCCTGTATTGGTGCTTCACATTTAGCTGGGGTGACTCTCTACTTGCTTGGATTGGTTGTAGATTGGAGACTAGCCTATTGGTTGAGATAAATGATAGGTTTTTAGCGTGTCGGAAAGGAGTATGGAGTTGAATTCTAATTTTTATTACCGTGGATCACAACGGCAAGAGGTATGGCATTACTTGACTACACATTTATATTATGATTATCTTGAACAGCGTGTTTCAAAATATGGTGAACAATCATGCCTGATGCCAAGATGTATGGTGTTACTTGACTACACACGTTCATCTTATGATTATCTTAAACACCGTGTTTCAAAATAGAGTGACATAGTAACACATTATCTCGCCATTCTCACTAATTCTATGGGCATAGGTTATATCTATTTTACCAGTTAGCATGTTGCAGCTATTTCAAGGCATGGTGTTCTATGCTTCATGTATTATTTAATTTTGCAATACATCAAGATGACAATTCATGATGGTCCGGATTAAACATCTTTTGTGCTTACCAGGGCAACAGGTTATATGTGCCACATAAAAATAATTGGTTTAACCATGAGTGAAATCATTTCTAGATCTTTTCATCGAGGTGGTGAAATCACTACAAGAAACAAACTAAGGTTCTTATTCATTGAAATGATACTATTGGAATGAGCATGTATAGTAGCTAAGCTCAAATTAGTTCTTTAATACTTGGGCACTGAATACAATCGTTCATGTAGAACATCTTGAATCCAAATCTTTTTAGAGAAACTGGTTGGCTAATTTAACCATCATGCAACCATTATTCAGGTATGTCTATATGCATTTTTTTCCATTAGTCTTGGAACTTTAGACCTGAAAATTGAGCTTGACCAAAGTTACTTTAATAGAATGGAGCAAAAAAGGAATTTAAATATACTGGAAGAACAATTCACTTATTTTCCAGTGGTTAACAACCTTTTTTGCTGGTTGGTATCAACATGGTTGAATATGTTCTAGGTTGTTGCACTAGCATTTTAT
Source organism: Triticum urartu (assembly GCF_003073215.2). Taxonomy (NCBI): domain Eukaryota; kingdom Viridiplantae; phylum Streptophyta; class Magnoliopsida; order Poales; family Poaceae; genus Triticum; species Triticum urartu. The sequence continues at coordinate 141,116,150 of NC_053027.1, read as the reverse complement.
TTCAACCGAGATCTATAATTTTGGGTTGCTAGCTAACAGAAGTAATTTGTAAAGTATGGTACCATGTTGTATTATATACGAATATATTCTTGCCTGTTTTCTGTTGTTATAATTTACATACATTGGCAGTAAATACTTTTTGTATATGGTAATATCAGTCATGCTTCCGAAGCGTCTTCTATTTTTGTAAACAACTATGGAAGTATTGGTCTTCACTGTTGCGTGCGGACCAATGAGCATCTTAATACCTTTTTAGTAACGAATAAGGATAAATAGGAAGCACAAAACAAAATCTTGGTGAAGACATTTCAACAAAGATGTGATAGTGTTGTACAAGATCCCCTTTCCAGGGTTCTTTTTGTGGGCATTCGGTTTTATTATTATGCATTAGCGCCTTGTAATAGAAGATACCTAACAATCATATTTGAAGTGAATCTACATAAGTCATGAGATGGTTATCCATTATTGTCCAAAATGTTATGTTCGATTTTGTTCACCACAATTTGCCCTTTGTTTGTGGTCATATGTCTTTTTTACCAATTATTTATTTACTTTATATTATACTTATATTTCATGCTTTTTCACGAGCAATATATGGACTCTATGCCACTATTGATCTAATCTTGGGTACTTTTAAATGCATGTTTGTCATGGTTTACTCGGCATGTGCAAATCAAGACGTGCGTTGCACGTGCAAGCTTACTAGTACTAGCAAACATGCCCGTGCGTTGCAATGGGAGAAGAAAAAGTACCACACACACCCAATTAACCCAACAAACCACGACAACCACTATAGAAAGGTGCATATCTGGATCATCATAAAGTTATTCTTGCTAAATCTCGTGTCAGTCATTTGAATAGTTACAACTAAATATGCTACATGACCTTCCATATTAGAACTTTTGTTAACCTAATGATGAATTTATATGCAGAAATCCGTTGGCCCATGCTTATCCAACACAAGAGGTGAACTTGATTAGTGACCAGGATCTGTGGCCCTACTTTAGCAAGGGTGGGCAGTGGCTCACCCTGCGACCAGGGTTCGAACTCAGTTAGGGTCGAATTTTCTGGTGACTCACCCCGGCACAAGGGTGGACAGAAAATTGCACAGATATTTGAATAGTACATAAAACAAGACTTAATAATTAGCATGTCAGAAATTACTGCGTATGTAGGATTCTCCACGCTCAGCACAAGAGTATAATTATAGTACAGGAACAATGTGAGTTAGCAGATGCTAATTATAAGTATGACCCTTCTGAATTCAATAATAGGTGGGATAACTTTATCCTGGATAGCCTGATAGACATCACAAAGTCAGAACAGACTTCTTAAAAATGAAGCATGTAATGAAATATACGTAGTGATGATAGGTATGTACACAAGGAATGCTGAAAAGCTTGATCACTGTATCGTGCTATTAATGCCTTGTCCAACGAGGAGAGGCAAAAAAACACAGCCAGAGCTTTTTAGTTCCTTCCAACACCTTCCCCTGCTACAACTCAAACAGAGCACTTGCAGGTTGCTGCTGCCCGGCTCGTGACGCCAGGCTCGCTTTCTTCCCTTGTACACACTTCAAGTTATTTTCCGATCTGATCAACACTGAGCTTATTAGGCCATCTCCACCGCGTGACCCTATCCTATCCGGTCTCGTTCTTTTGAGGTAAAAGGAACAAACTAGGCGGCCCAGCGCACGGGAGCAAACGGATTTTTGTTCATTTTGTGTCTGCTTTCGACCCATCCCGGCCCAAGTTTGCGTCGCTTTTGGGGTGAAACGGACACCATGCGGATGCGCCGGCCGTCTGCGTGTGTCCTCCCCTGGCCCGCCCGTCGGTGGCACAGGGCGGGCCTTTTTCTATCCGCCCCCTCCCTTCCTCCGGCCGCACCCCACTCCACTCTTCTCCACTCTTCCCCACTCTTTCCCTTGCCGCCCCCGCCGCCACCGCTGCCATTGCAGCCGTGCAGCTCGGACGCGCGCTCGCCCAGCCCCTTTCCCTCGACGCCGCCAAGCTACCCAACCACGACCACCTGGTTTGCGCACCCGCCGGCTGGATTTGGGGCTGATCCGGTCGGTCTTGAGCTCGCCCGGCTGTAGGAGACTGGGGCGCGCCATGGACTGATCGGGCACATCGCCGGAAGGCCCTGGCAGGGCCGCAAGGCCACATGCAGGCAGTGGCTCCTCCTCTAGCCGCTCGGATCTGCACCGTCGGTGGTCCGCCGGCAGATACACGAATGGCGGCCGGCCGGGCTCGGTGCTTGGCCAAAAACTCGTCGGCGCACCGTTGCCACTCATTAAGTGCGACCACTGCCCAAGGATGGTCGTGCGCCGCGTGTCTACAACGCCGGAACATCCCGGATGGGTGTTCATCAAGTGCTTAAACGATGGGGTATTTGCTCTTTTTAGCTTCGGTTTGTGCTCTCGGATTAGACTAGTTGTGCTAACTTCAAATTTTATTGTGTAGAATGAATGCAAGTTTTGGTATTGGGAAGAAGAGTACATCGATATATTGATAGAGCAAAATTTAGTACATGTTCGTGCACTTTTAGCTAGCATAGAGGTTGTAGATGAGACAAGTGCACTTGTTGCTAGATTAGAAGCTAGACATGAGACTAGGTGTGAGGAAGCAACATCGACTTCTGGCTTGAAGAAGAAAGGAGGATGCAACATCGAGCCTCCTCCACAGATTAACAATGAGTGCATCGAGAAGGCCCTAACCCAACTCAAGGGAGCAGTTATGGAAGTTGGGTATCTTTTAAAATGTATTCTTGTTGTTCTTATTTTCTTTGGCCTTACTTTACTAGTCAAAATGTGATGATGTATTGTCATGTACCGAAAATGAAGGATAAAAAAGTTAAGGACTTGCAAAGAAAAATGCACGTGGACAGAATGCGGCCGAGATGCGTCTGCCGCTAGAACACGGCCACTGCATCCCAAGACACGTCCGGATACGACCCCAAATTCCTATCCAAACGAACAAAATCCGGACAAAACGGACGTCCGTTTGGAGTCGCGCGGTGGAGTTGACCTTAGCCATTGGGCCATCTCCCTTTTACCAAGCAAAGGGCAGATTAGAGGCCACTCTCATGGGCTTCCAAATTGAGCCAACGCAGATTAGAGGTTGATGAGGACAGAGAGCACCAAATGTACAATGAGACTTCCTATATGCCGCATTTTGCGGCCAATAGGTCGCGTGACGCACAGGGGGCGTGCAACTGGGCCGGCCCATTCGTTGTCCGTCAAGGAATGGAAAATTCGCCAAGAAGTAAAGTGTTGTAAGCGAGGAAGTAAAGTGTTGTAAGCGAGGATTCGAACCCACGACCTTGCTTAGTTGCACGCGATGCTCTAGCCACTGTGCGAGGCTACCTACTATGAAAGAATAGCAGCAGGAGTTTAAATAAACTTCGACCGCGGCGAAAAATAAACACCAATTTAGCCAATTCCATAAATTAAAACAAATTCAGCCAATTACAAATTTTCAAAAACTGCAGTATTTTTTGGAATATGTGAACAATTTTTGGAAACAGGAAAAAAATTGAATTAGTGAAAAAAATAAACATGCGGACATTTTTCTGAATTTGTGAAATTTTGAAACATGAACATTTTTTGAATATGTGAACAAATTTTGAATTTCCCACAGATTTTACGAAAACATGAACATTTCTGGAATTTGTGAAGAAATTTTTAAAGCACGAATGATTTTTGAATCTTCAGAACAACTTTGGAAGCACGAAATTTTTTGGAAGCATGAGCATTTTTTGAACCTTGAGAACAAATTTTGAATTGGAGAACAATTTTGAAATATCCTGAACAACTTTGGAAGCGTGAACAATTTTTTAAAGCACGAACTTTTTTTTAATCTAGAGAACAAATTTTGAAGCGGAGAACAATTTTGAAAAGTCCCGAACAAATTTGGAAGCGCGAACAATTTTTTAATATGTGAATAAAAATTGAAATCTCGTACATTTTCTGAATTTTGAAAAGTTTTGAGCTTTTTTGTGTAACGAGAACAATTTTTGAATTTGGGAACATTTCTTGGAAACACGAACAAAATTTAATTTTTTGATTTTTTTTGAAAAAACAAAAAGAATTAAAAAAGAAAGTCCTAAACATTTTGTAAAACTGCGAACATGTTCTGAAAAAGAAAAGGAAAGAAAAAACGAACAAATGGAAAAGAAACAGAAAACAAAAAATAAAAGAAAAAGAAACAGAAAAGTGAAAAAAAAGGTGGAAAACCAATAAAAGGAAAAAAAACGTTCATGGAACCTTCTTGAAGGTTCAGAAAACCGTAGTAGGGCAGTTCATAAGTTATTCACCTAAGTGGGCCGGCCCAAAATATCGCTTGGTCGCTTGCCCCCTGTGCGAAGCCCCGGCAGTTTGCCGCAATGAGCGGCCTATAGGATTTTCCGCGACATAGCACAGACCCCTCGAGCGATCCAGTGTATGGGCTGGCCCATTTTTCTGTTTATTTCCAAGACCGTCTATTTTATGTTTTCTCTACCCGTTTTTATTTTTGTCTTTTTCTTATTTTTTTGTTTTCTTCTATTTTTCTATTTTCCGTTTTCTTTGTTCATCGATTTCGACAAACTTTCCACCATGTAAAAAATGTTCAACAATTGAAAATATTCAGTGAATTCAATTTTTTTCATCAATTTAAAAAATGTTCATCAAAATTCAATTTTTTCCATCAATCTAAAAAAAGTTCCCATCAATTTATATTTTTGTTCATTGTTTTCGGAAAATGTTGATCAAATTCAAATTTTATTAACTGAACTCAAAATGTGTTCATCAAATTTTTCAAAAATATGTTCTTGAATACAAATTTTGTTCATCAAATTAAAATTTGTAAATAAAATACAACAAATTGTCATCATTACTATAAAAATGTTCATAAATTGTTTCACAAGAATGAAAAAAAATTAATTGAAAATTTTAAAAATGTACATACTTTTTTAAACCATGAACAGTTTTTGAATTCAAGATTTCTTTTTGAAAGTTCTCAACTTTTTGAAAATTTAGAGCCTTTTTGTAATCCTGGATTATTTTCACATAGAATAAAACAAAAACATAAAATAAATAACGAAAACTAAAAACAAAAACGAAAAAAACAGCGAGGGTACGCGCTTACGTGACTGGGTGCGCCTAGGTCGCCAAATAGGGGCACCCAGCCATCCGCATATAAAAAATCCACCGTGGAGACAACACGTGATCGGCATAGGAAAAATCACCGGCCGCATGCGAAAGACAGCAGACGCTGAGGGCATGTCCAATGCTGGGCGCCGCGCCAGGTGTGGGTGCTAGGCTAAAAATCCTACCCGATTAGCAGTTAGACTGATTAATCCTGGCGTCCAGACCGGCATCGGCGCAAAGAATGGTGCCGAGCACTTAGGTGTTTTTCCTTCGTACGAGTTAAAAGGCGTTGATGTGTGGCGATCAATTTTTCAAGTTAATTAGCGCCTATAGCTAGTGCCCAACATTGAGTCGGGGAGCGCTTCGATACTTTTTTATTTGATGAGATTTATTTTTTTATCCACAAGCGCCTATGTTGGAGATGCCCTAAAAGAGCCCATGCAAAAGAAGTACGCTGCGCGAGCCCACGTAACTAATTGTCATCTACAGTAGATGAGATGTGAATTAGCAAATCCGTTAAGTATATAGTATACTAATTAGAATATAGAGTTAAATGACCGCTGAGGTAGTTCGGGAGGAAGTCGTGTTTTTTTAACCGAGACGAGAGATGACCTGTAGCTTGGTTTGTTTCCTGTAACTGTAAGCAGAGGAGGCCTGGATTTTGCACCTTGTATTGGTTTGAAATGAAAATGGTTATGTTTTCCTCCTCGTCCCCTAACACTTTCACATTCCAGGACATTACTCTCATACGGCAAGGATGGGAAGCAAGTGCAAAACAAGAACAAAAATATAACGGAACTGACTGAAGCTTATATGACAGCTTGGTGTTACAGAGTGAAACAAACACACGCAAAGATGTCTAAACAGGTTGTTGGTCTACAGCAACACTCAGAAGGAGCGGCACCAACTTTGGAGGAATATATAGTAAACTAATAAGTGCATTCGGAAAGGTTAGCACGAACAGCGCCTTCGACAACTATATAACACCAAGCACCAAGCTAGAAACACTGCGAAGCAGCTATCCATCCCGGCAGTGCCCCTCAGAGCAGTTCTGGGACACTAATCTAAGCATTCATCAATACTTGACAACTCCAGTAGTATGATCCTCTCTTTGTGCAAGGCTGACCGAGTCCCACGGCTTGATAACTTCTTTCTTCTCCTGCAGATAAGATGAGAGACTATAAGAAAGTGTGAGGTTATTTCACTACTGCAGAGTAGTAAATGTGTTACACCCATCCATAGGGATATGCTCAGAGAAAAAGAGCAACAACCAGCTACATGTAGGATTAGGAACATCCAGTAACCAACAACGTGAGCTGCAAAAACTGTAGCGTTGCTGGTTATCAGCACTGCAATGACACATGTACCAACGACAACTGAGATGCTTATGTGCAGTGCAGTAGCTGCATGCATGCGTGCGTCCCCAGAAAACTTCTCAAAAAGGAAACTTAAAGGTTGATTAGTTGCCAGGTGCAGCAATAAGTGACTCGGGGTTCTTCCGTTTACTCAAACTCAAAAGCTGGACTAGCAAGCTATATAAATTCATAAAGCAATGTACAGGGAAGGGATAAAGGGCACTAACCGACCTCCTCCTCCCCTAGAACAGGAGAAACAACAAGACGAGGCCCCCGAGCAGTGACCTCAGCACTGCCGAGAGGCGCTGATCGCAGCTGGCGCTGGGCAGCGGTGGGTAGTCGTCAGGTGGTGGCATCGCGCACTCACCGCCGTCAAAGTACATCTTCCTGATCAGGAACGCCCAACCTGCATCGAAGGTGAAGTCCTGGTCCTTCCTCGGTAGGATCTCTGACTGCACGTAGCCGTCCTGCAGCAACCTCGTGTTGAAGTTCGGGAGCCCCCAGAACAGCTCTGTGTCGTCTGCAAAATCCATTTGTTTTTTTTCGAAACGGAGACAAGAGATTTGCCTCATCCATTAAATAAGAGGAAAATAGAGTTTAGAATTTTTACAAGCGCCCTTGCAACACGGCATGGCAATTACTCTCGTACAACAAAACACCCTAGTTTCTTAGCACCTGCCGTAACACATAATTTTGCCTCAAGCACGATATTTTGGAGCAGGATAGGCGGCGGCGCGCTCTTGTTACGAAACACCCGCGCGTTTCTCTCGTTCCAAATAGTCCAAGAGACGACCATGGTGAGGGAGGCCATCGCTCGTCTATTGGGGTTTCGCATGTCGGTCCTTTTATCCCACCATTGCATGAGGGAATCCTCAAGGTGCCAATTGAAGGTGTGCATGTGCACAAGACCAAACTTGTCAATGACCGATCGCCAGAGCCTAATGGAGAAGCGGCACTTGACGAAGAGGTGGATGCCCGATTCTTGCTCACGTTTGCAAAGAGGGCAAAGCCCACAGTTATCCCAACCACGCCGCACCAACCGGTCGGCGGTCCAGTTCCGGTCTTGCAAGGTCAACCAGGCGAAGAATTTAACCTTAGGGGGGCCCAAGCTCTCCAAACCATGTGGTGAATGGGCGAGTGCGTCACTCCAAGGAATTGCGCCTTATAAGCTGTGGACGCCGAGTACTGCCCATCATCAGCATGTTTCCAAACAATGTCGTCCTCAACGTGATCGTCAAGATGGAAGTCATGCACAAGTGCCCAAAGCGAGAAAAGTTCCCGGATGTGTGCGGCGGAGACAATAGTGGCATGCTTGATGTGGGTCATCCAAGCGTTCCCTCGCAGGGCCTGGCGAAGCGTCGATCTCTTCCTTTTTGAGGCTTGAAAAATAAGAGGGGCAATATCCTTGGGCTTGCGGCCAAGCAACCACGGGGAGTCCCAGAACGGTGTTTTTGCACCATTGCCAACGATGATTGTGGTGGAGGCATAGAAGAAATCCATATCTTCGTCGGTGCACGGGTTGCCCAAGCCAACCCAAAGCTTGGTAGGCTCCTTCCATTCGTACCATGGCCACCTTAGTCGCAAGGCCCGAGCAAACTTGTCGGTGTTGAGGATGCCCAGGCCTCCATAGATCGTAGGCCTGCAGACCATGTCCCAATTGACCTTACATTTTGCGCCGGTCGTCTTGTCCGACCCTGACCAGAGGAAGGCCCTCTCAATCTTGTTGATATTATGAAGTGTGCCCTGTGGCACGATGAGAGATGTGATGGAGAAGACCGCTTGAGAGGTGATGACCGATCTGACAAGGGTAGTGCGCCCAATAGTTGTGATGCTTTGTCCCTCCCAAGTTACTAATTTTCCAGCCGCCTTGTCTTCAAGATACTGGAAGTCGACCTTCCGAAGTTGTCGTACTGAGAGCGGGAGGCCCAAATATTTGATTGGGAAAGCGGCGTGGGTCGCCGGAATGCTACTCAGAATATGCTCCAGAGGAAGGTGGCTGCATCGAATGGGCACAACCGAGCTCTTGCGGAAGTTGGTGCAGAGTCTCGTCACCTCGCCGAAACCCCTTAGGATGACCGAGAGGTTATCAATGTCCTGCTTGATTGGGGCCATGAAGATGGCCGCGTTGTTCGCATAGAGGGAGGTTCTCATCATGACGCCGCGGCCGCGGATCCTATGGATGGTGCCCTTGTGAGTTGCGATGTCGAGGATATGTTGAAGGGGGTCAATTGCAAGGACGAACAGTAGAGGTGAAATTGGGTCCCCTTGACGAAATCCGCGGTCGTGCTTGATCGGGGGGCCCGGAAGCCCATTGAGGAGAACGCGCGAAGAGGAAGATGAGAGTAGAGCGGCGATCCAATTCCAGAATTTGCAAGGGAACCCCTTGCGTTGTAATAAGTCGAGGATGTATTCCCATTTGACCGAGTCGAAAGCTTTTCTAATGTCAAGCTTGAAGAGGAGGGCTGAAGTCCTGCGCTTGTGCAACCGTCTCGCAAAATTGTGCACATACATGAAGTTGTCATGGATACTCCTCTTCTTTATGAAAGCACTTTGGGCATTGGAGACGAGAACGTCCATGTGAGGGGCAAGCCGCAGGGAAAGAATCTTAGCGATAATCTTGGCCATGGCATGGACAAGACTAATAGGCCTATAGTCAGAGACTCCCTCCACCCCCTCCTTCTTGGGCAAAAGCACCACATTGGCCGAGTTGAGCCATTGCAAGTGGGATGTGTGGAGCGATTCAAAGCTCTGGATGACCCGCATGAGATCATGCTTAATAATTTCCCAACAACGTTTGAAGAAGATGCCCGTGAAGCCATCCGGCCCGGGAGCCTTGTCCCCCGGCATTGCTTTTATGGGCGCCAAAACCTCATCCTCGGTGATGGGATCACCGAGATCATCCAAGTCATGCGACTGGATATTAAGCTCATCCCAATTAAGGTCAACGCAGCTCGTGCTTGCTCTGCCCATGACCTCGGCAAAGTGGTTATGGATGATGTCCTCTTTTTGCTTATGTTCGGTGACCCAGCCTTGTGCGTTTTTATCCTATGGATGTGATTTTTCCTTCTCCTAGCGTTGATGCGGCGGTGGAAAAATTTTGTGTTAGCATCCCCATCCTTCAGGTTCGCAATCCTAGCGCATTGGCTCTTTCTTGCCCTCTCTAGAACCGCAAGACTGATCACGCGCCTCTTAAGCCTAGAGCGTAGGTCAAGCTCCTCCAGGGATAGCAGTCGCTCCTCTTGCGCAATGTCCAGGCGGAGGATGATGATGTTGGCTGCAAGGAGCTGCACCTTGGCCTTGGAGAAGATACGCTTGCTCCACTGAGCAAGGCGGAGCGCCGTTTTTTTGAGCTTATGGTGGAGGACCTGGTACGGTTCAGAATGACTCACCCTCTCCGCCCAAGCATCAAGAACGACCTCGTGAAATCCGGGCAAAGATACCCAGAAATTCTCAAATCTGAATGTACGCGGGCGCCTAGGGCCCTTGTCATCGGCGAGCAACAGAGGGCAATGGTCAGAGAGGGAAGACGACAGGGCATGTAACAAGTGATTGTTGTGAGTGGTGTCCCATTCGGCATTGCAGAAGAAGGAATCAAGCTTGCACAATGTGGGATTGGCGCGTTCGTTGCTCCAAGTGAAGCGTCTGTTCTCGAGGTGGATTTCCTTGAGTTCATAGGAATGAAGCGTCGACCGGAAGCGGTTAATTATGCTCATGTTGACGTTCCTCTTGTTCTTATCCCTGGCTCAGTAAATTTGGTTAAAGTCCCCGGCAACCAACCAAGCCACATCCGTAGGTGGTTTGTGGTTGAGCAACTCCGCAAAAAAAACATCTTTGCACGAGGAATCAGTGGGGCCATAGACCGAAGTGAGCTTGAAGCAGGTGAAGGAAATATGCCCTAGAGGCAATAATAAAGTTATTATTTATTTCCTTATATCATGATAAATGTTTATTATTCATGCTAGAATTGTATTAACCGGAAACATAATACACGTGTGAATACATAGACAAACAGAGTGTCACTAGTATGCCTCTACTTGACTAGCTCGTTAATCAAAGATGGTTATATTTCCTAACCATGGACAAAGAGTTGTTATTTGATTAACGGGATCACATCATTAGTTGAATGATATGATTGACATGACCCATTCCATTAGCTTAGCACCCGATTGTTTAGTATGTTGCTATTGCTTTCTTCATGACTTATACATGTTCCTATGACTATGAGATTATGCAACTCCCGTTTGCCGGAGGAACACTTTGTGTGCTATCAAACGTCACAACGTAATTGGGTGATTATAAAGGTGCTCTACAGGTGTCTCCAAAGGTACATGTTGGGTTGGCGTATTTCGAGATTAGGATTTGTCACTCCGATTGTCGGAGAGGTATCTCTGGGCCCTCTCGGTAATACACATCACTGAAGCCTTGCAAGCATTGCAACTAATGAGTTAGTTGCGGGATGATGTATTACGGAACGAGTAAAGAGACTTGCCGGTAACGAGATTGAACTAGGTATTGAGATACCGACGATCGAATCTCGGGCAAGTAACATACCGATGACAAAGGGAACAACGTATGTTGTTATGCGGCCTGACCGATAAAGATCTTCGTAGAATATGTAGGAGCCAATATGGGCATCCAGGTCCCGCTATTGGTTATTGACCGGAGACGTGTCTCGGTCATGTCTACATTGTTCTCGAACCCGTAGGGTCCGCACGCTTAAGGTTACGATGACAGTTATATTATGAGTTTATGCATTTTGATGTACCAAAGGTTGTTCGGAGTCCCGGATGTGATCACGGACATGACGAGGAGTCTCTAAATGGTCGAGACATAAAGATTGATATATTGGAAGCCTATGTTTGGATATCGGAAGTGTTCCGGGTGAAATCGGGATTTTACCGGAGTACCGGGAGGTTACCGGAACCCCCGGGAGGTATATGGGCCTTAGTGGGCCTTAGTGGAAGAGAGGAGAGGTGGCCAGAGATGGACCGCGCGCCCCTCCCCCCCTTGGTCCGAATTGGACAAGGAGAGGGGGCCGGCCCCCCTTCCTCCTCTCTCTCCTCTTCCCCCCCCTCCACGAATCCTATTCCAACTAGGAAAGGGGGGAGTCCTACTCCCAGAAGGAGTAGGACTCCTCCTGGCGCGCCACACCTTGGCCGGCCGGCCCCCCTCCCTTGAACCTTTATATACGGAGGCAGGGGCACCCCTAGAGACACAAGTTGATCCACGTGATCATATTCTTAGCCGTGTGCGGTGCCACCTTCCATCATAGTCCTCGATAATATTGTAGCGGTGCTTAGGCGAAGCCCTGCGACAGTAGTACATCAAGATCGTCACCACGCCGTCGTGCTGACGGAACTCTTCTCCGATACTTTGCTGGATCGGAGTCCGGGGATCGTCATCGAGCTAGAACTCGGAGGTGCCGTAGTTTCGGTGCTTGATCGGTCGGGCCGTGGAGACGTACGACTACATCAATCAAACGCTTCCGTTGTCGATCTACAAGGGTACGTAGATCATACTCTCCCCTCTCGTTGCTATGCATCACCATGATCTTGCGTGAGCGTAGGAAATTTTTTGAAATTACTACGTAACCCAACAGTGGCATTAGAGCCTAGGTTTTATATGTTGATGTTATATGCACGAGTAGAACACAAGTGAGTTGTGGGCGATATAAGTCATACTGCTTACCAGCATGGCATACTTTGGTTTGGCGGTATTGTTGGACGAAGCGGCCCGGACCGACATTACGCGTACGCTTACGCGAGACTGGTTCTCCCGACGTGCTTTGCACATAGGTGGCTTGCGGGTGACAGTTTCTCCAACTTTAGTTGAACCGAGTGTGGCTACGCCCGGTCCTTGCGAAGGTTAAAACAGCACCAACTTGACAAACTATCGTTGTGGTTTTGATGCGTAGGTAAGATTGGTTCTTGCTTAAGCCCGTAGCAACCACGTAAAACTTGCAACAACAAAGTAGAGGACGTCTAACTAGTTTTTGCAGGGCATGTTGTGATGTGATATGGTCAAGACATGATGCTAAATTTTATTGTATGAGATGATCATGTTTTGTAACCGAGTTATCGGCAACTGGCAGGAGCCATATGGTTGTCACTTTATTGTATGCAATGCAATCGCGCTGTAATGCTTTACTTTATCACTAAGCGGTAGCGATAGCCGTGGAAGCATAAGATTGGCGAGACAACAACGATGCTACGATGGAGATCAAGGTGTCGCGCCGATGACGATGGTGATCATGACGGTGCTTCGATGGAGATCACAAGCACAAGATGATGATGGCCATATCATATCACTTATATTGATTGCATGTGATGTTTATCTTTTATGCATCTTATCTTGCTTTGATTGATGGTAGCATTATAAGATGATCTCTCACTAATTATCAAGAAGTGTTCTCCCTGAGTATGCACCGTTGCGAAAGTTCTTCGTGCTGAGACACCACGTGATCGGGTGTGATAGGCTCTACGTTCAAATACAACGGGTGCAAAACAGTTGCACACACGGAATACTCAGGTTATACTTGACGAGCCAAACATATACAGATATGGCCTCGGAACACGGAGACCGAAAGGTCGAGCGTGAATCATATAGTAGATATGATCAACATAATGATGTTCACCAATGAAACTACTCCATCTCACGTGATGATCGGACATGGTTTAGTTGATTTGGATCACGTAATCACTTAGAGGATTAGAGGGATGTCTATCTAAGTGGGAGTTCTTTAAGTAAATTAATTGAACTTAAATTTATCATGAACTTAGTCCTGGTAGTATTTTGCAAATTATGTTGTAGATCAATAGCTCGCGTTGTTGCTTCCCTGTGTTTATTTTGATATGTTCCTAGAGAAAATTGTGTTGAAAGATGTTAGTAGCAATGATGCAGATTGGATCCATGATCTGAGGTTTATCCTCATTGCTGCACAGAATAATTATGTCCTTGATGCACCGCTAGGTGATGGACCTATTGCAGGAGCAGATGCAGACGTTATGAATGTTTGGCTAGCTCAATATGATGACTACTTGATAGTTTAGTGCACCATGCTTAATGGCTTAGAATCGGGACTTCAAAGACATTTTGAACGTCATGGAGCATATGAGATGTTCCAGGAGTTGAAGTTAATATTTCAAGCAAATACCCGAGTTGAGAGATATGAAGTCTCCAACAAGTTCTATAGCTAAAAGATGGAGGAGAATCGCTCAACTAGTGAGCATGTGCCCAGATTGTCTGAGTACTACAATCGCTTGAATCAAGTGGGAGTTAATCTTCCAGATAAGATAGTGATTGACAGAATTCTCTAGTCACCATCACCAAGTTAGTAGAACTTCGTGATGAACTATGATATGCAAGGGATAACGGAAACGATTCCCAAGCTCTTCGTAATGCGGAAATTGATGAAGGTAGAAATCGATAAAAACATCAAGTGTTGATGGTAGACAAGACCACTAGTTTCAAGAAAAGGGCAGAGGGAAGAAGGGGAACTTCAAGAAGAACAGCAAGCAAGTTGCTGCTCAAGTGAAGAAGCCCAAGTCTGGTCCTAAGCCTGAGACTAAGTGTTTCTACTGCAAAGGGACTGGTCACTGGAAGCGGAACTACCCCAAGTGATTGGCAGATAAGAAGGATGGCAAAGTGAACATAAGTATATTTGATATACATGTTATTGATGTGTACTTTACTAGTGTTTATAGCAACCCCTCAGTATTTGATACTAGTTCAGTTGCTAAGATTAGTAACTCGAAACAGGAGTTGCAGAATAAACAAAGACTAGTTAAGGGTGAAGTGACGATGTGTGTTGGAAGTGGTTCCAAGATTGATATGATCATCATCGCACACTCCCTATACTTTCGGGATTAGTGTTGAACCTGAATAAGTGTTATTTGGTGTTTGCGTTAAGCATGAATATGATTTGATCATGTTTATTGTAATACGGTTATTCATTTAAGTAAGAGAATAAATTGTTGTTCTGTTTACATGAATAAAACCTTATATGGTTACACACCCAATGAAAATAGTTCGTTGGATCTCAATCATAGTGATACACATAATCATAATATTGAAACCAAAAGATGCAAAGTTAATAATGATAGTGCAACTTATTTGTAGCACTGCCGTTTAGGTCATATTGGTGTAAAGCGCATGAAGAAACTCCATGCTGATGGGATTTTGGAATCACTTGATTATGAATCACTTGATGCTTGCGAACCATGCCTCATGGGCAAGATGACTAAGACTCCGTTCTCCGGAGCGAGCAACTGACTTATTGGAAATAATACATACTGATGTATGCGGTCCGATGAGTGTTAAGGCTCATGGCAAGTATCGTTATTTTCTGAACTTCATAGATGATTTGAGCAGATATGGGTATATCTACTTGATGAAACATAAGTCTGAAACATTTGAAAAGTTCAAAGAATTTCAGAGTGAAGTGCAAAATCATCGTAACAAGAAAATAAAGTTTCTACGATCTGATCGTGGAGACAAATATGTGAGTTACGAGTTTGGTCTTCAATTAAAACAATGTGGAACAGTTTCACAAACTCATGCCACATGGAACACCACAGCATAATGGTGTGTCCGAACGTCATAACCGTACTTTGTTGGATATAGTGCAATCTATGATGTCTCTTACCGATCTACCACTATTGTTTTGGGGTTATGCATTAGAGACAGCTGCATTCACGTTAAAAGGGCACCATCTAAATCTATTGAGACGACACCGTATGAACTGTGGTTTGGCAAGAAAACAAAGTTGTCGTTTCTTAAAGTTTGGGATTGTGATGCTTATGATAAGCTCGAACCCAAATCGGAAAAATGTGTCTTCATAGGATATCCAAAGGAGACTATTGGATACACCTTCTATCACAGATCCGAAGGCAAGACTTTTGTTGCTAAGTTCGGAAACTTTCTGGAGAAGGAGTTTCTCTCGAAAGAAGTGAGTGGGAGGAAAGTAGAACTTGACGAGGTAACTGTATCTGCTCCCTTATTGGAAAGTAGTGCATCACAGAAAACTGTTTCTGTGACACCTACACCAATTAGTGAGGAAGCTAATGATAATGATCATGAAACTTCAGAACAAGATACTACTGAACCTCGTAGATCAACCAGAGTGAGATCCGCACCAGAGTGGTACGGTAATCCTGTTCTGGAAGTCATGCTACTAGATCATGATGAACCTACGAACTATGAAGAAGCGATGGTGAGCCCAGATTCCGCAAAATGGCTTGAAGCCATGAAATTTGAGATGGGATCCATGTATGAGAACAAAGTATGGACTTTGGTTGACTTGCCCAATGATCGGCAAGCAATTGAGAATAAATGAATCTTGAAGAAGAAGACTGACGCCGACGATAATATTACTGCCTACAAAGCTCGACTTGTCGCAAAAGGGTTTCGGCAAGTTCAAGGGATTGACTACGATGAGACCTTCTCACCCGTAGCGATGCTTAAGTCTGTCCGAATCATGTTAGCAATTGCCGCATTTTATGATTATGAAATTTGGCAGATGGATGTCAAAACTGCATTCCTGAATTGATTTCTGGAAGAAGAGTTGTATATGATGCAACCAGAAGGTTTTGTCGATCCTAAAGGTGTTAACAAAATCTGCAAGCTCCAACGATCCATCTATGGACTGGTGCAAGCATCTCGGAGTTGGAATATACGCTTTGATGAGTTGATCAAAGCATATAGTTTTATACAGACTTGCGGTGAAGCCTGTATTTACAAGAAAGTGAGTGGGAGCACTACAGCATTTCTGATAAGTATATGTGAATGACATATTGTTGATTAGAAATAATGTAGAATTATTCTGCAAAGCATAAAGGAGAGTTTGAAAGGAATTTTTCAAAGAAAGACCTCGGTAAAGCTGCTTACATATTAAGCATCAAGATCTATAGAGATAGATTAAGACGCTTGATAAGTTTTTTCAATGAGTACATACCTTGACAAGATTTTGAAGTAGTTCAAAATGGAACAGTCAAAGAAAGAGTTCTTACCTGTGTTGCAAGGTGTGAAATTGAGTAAGACTCAAAGCCCGACCACGGCATAAGATAGAAATAAAATGAAAGTCATTCCCTATGCCTCAGCCATAGGTTCTATAAAGTATGCCATGTTGTGTACCAGATCTATTGTATACCCTACACTGCGTTAAGAAAGGGAGTACAATAGTGATCTAGGAGTAGATCAATGGACAGCGGTCAAAATTATCCTTACTGGAATAAGGATACGTTTCTCGATTACGGAGGTGACAAAAGGTTCGTCGTAAAGGGTTACGTCGATGCAAGTTTTGACACTGATCCAGATGACTCTAAGTCTCAATCTGGATACATATTGAAAGTGGGAGCAATTAGCTAGAAGTAGCTCCATGCAAAGCATTGTTGACATAGAAATTTGCAAAATACATGCGGATCTGAATGTGGCAGACCCGTTGACTAAACTTCTCTCACAAGCAAAACATGATCACTTTTTGGGTCTTAATCACATAGCGATGTGAACTAGATTATTGAATCTAGTAAACCCTTTGGGTGTTAGTCACATGGAGATGTGAACCAATCACATAAAGATGTGAACTATTGATGTTAAATCACATGGCGATGTGATCTAGATTATTGACTCTAGTGCAAGTGGGAGACTGAAGGAAATATGCCCTAGAGGCAATAATAAAGTTATTATTTATTTCCTTATATCATGATAAATGTTTATTATTCATGCTAGAATTGTATTAACCGGAAACATAATACATGTGTGAATACATAGACAAACAGAGTGTCACTAGTATGCCTCTACTTGACTAGCTCGTTAATCAAAGATGGTTATGTTTCCTAACCATGGACAAAGAGTTGTTATTTGATTAACGGGATCACATCATTAGTTGAATGATCTGATTGACATGACCCATTCCATTAGCTTAGCACCCGATCGTTTAGTATGTTGCTATTGCTTTCTTCATGACTTATACATGTTCCTATGACTATGAGATTATGCAACTCCCGTTTGCCGGAGGAACACTTTGTGTGCTACCAAACGTCACAACGTAACTGGGTGATTATAAAGGTGCTCTACAGGTGTCTCCAAAGGTACATGTTGGGTTGGCGTATTTCGAGATTAGGATTTGTCACTCCGATTGTCGGAGAGGTATCTCTGGGCCCTCTCGGTAATACACATCACTGAAGCCTTGCAAGCATTGCAACTAATGAGTTAGTTGCGGGATGATGTATTACGGAACGAGTAAAGAGACTTGCCGGTAATGAGATTGAACTAGGTATTGAGATACCGACGATCGAATCTCGGGCAAGTAACATACCGATGACAAAGGGAACAACGTATGTTGTTATGCGGTCTGACCGATAAAGATCTTCGTAGAATATGTAGGAGCCAATATGGGCATCCAGGTCCCGCTATTGGTTATTGACCGGAGACGTGTCTCGGTCATGTCTACATTGTTCTCGAACCCGTAGGGTTCGCACGCTTAAGGTTACGATGACAGTTATATTATGAGTTTATGCATTTTGATGTACCAAAGGTTGTTCGGAGTCCCGGATGTGATCACGGACATGACGAGGAGTCTCGAAATGGTCGAGACATAAATATTGATATATTGGAAGCCTATGTTTGGATATAGGAAGTGTTCCGGGTGAAATCGGGATTTTACCGGAGTACCGGGAGGTTACCGAAACCCCCCGAGAGGTATATGGGCCTTAGTGGGCCTTAGTGGAAGAGAGGAGAGGTGGCCAGAGATGGGCCGCGCGCCCCTCCCCCCCTTGGTCCGAATTGGACAAGGAGAGGGGGCCAGCCCCCTTCCTCCTCTCTCTCCTCTTTCCCCCCCTCCACGAATCCTATTCCAACTAGGAAAGGGGGGAGTCCTACTCCCAGAAGGAGTAGGACTCCTCCTGGCGCGCCACACCTTGGCCGGCCGGCCCCCCTACCTTGAACCTTTATATACGGAGGCAGGGGCACCCCTAGAGACACAAGTTGATCCACATGATCATATTCTTAGCCGTGTGCGGTGCCCCCTTCCACCATAGTCCTCGATAATATTGTAGCGGTGCTTAGGCGAAGCCCTGCGACAGTAGTACATCAAGATCGTCACCACGCCGTCGTGCTGACAGAACTCTTCCCCGACACTTTGCTGGATCGGAGTCCGGGGATCGTCATCGAGCTAGAACTCGGAGGTGCCATAGTTTCGGTGCTTGATCGATCGGGCCGTGGAGACGTATGACTACATCAACCAAACGCTTCTGTTGTCGATCTACAAGGGTACGTACATCATACTCTCCCCTCTCGTTGCTATGCATCACCATGATCTTGCGTGAGCGTAGGAATTTTTTTGAAATTACTACGTAACCCAACAGCAGGAGCCAGAAGCACGTATACAGAACGTGGCAGAGATACAGTATGCAAAGGTGACAAAGTCGGAAGCATCAAGTAGATTCTCATCCCATAGCAATAGGATACCGCCCCTAGTTCCGTTCGCCGGACGCTGGGCAAAGCCACCCAGTCCGTTTCCCCCAAGTGACGCAACGATGAATTTGTCGACAACACTCAACTTAGTCTCCTGAAGACAGACAAGCTGGCAGGAGGAGTCGGCAAGCGTTGCTTTAACAGTAGCTCTTCGATCTGGGCAATTAAGCCCCCACACATTCCAGCTAATTGTGTTAATCGGTTGTACTGTCATTGGAAAGTAAGGTGGCCCTGAGGTTTGGATGAAGCCCATGATGGGGGCGCACACATGCATGAACAAGATGGAAGCATGGACTAGCACAAGGCCAAATGGACGAAACCACGTACATAGTTGCACTAACATGAGCTATTGCCCTTGAACTGGTACAAACCACGTACAGAGTTGTAGTTCTTCCACAAACAGAGCTATTGCCCTTGAACTGGAACAGACCCTTGCAAAACAACAGATGTTGCACTAACATGAGGAACAACGCACCCAGCAGCAGCTACTACAAGATCTAAACCTCAGGCGTTCACATCCAGCGAGCCCGCGGCAACATCTGCTCCCATAGTGTCGAGGACCCCTGCTCCACCATGCTCGATCAGAGCATCTTCCACTGCTGTAACAGCCCCATTGTCTAGCTCAAAGAACTCTCTCATGGCCACAATTACATCAGGAGGAAGCTGCTCTTTGAACTTTACAGCGAAGGCATCCAGGGTGGCAGTAATGACGTCCTGCCCGTTCTTGATGATGCCCAGGCTGCGGCCAATAAACTGCTCAGCCGCCTGTGCCGCCGATGTCGTTGCTGCGAGGACAACAGGGCGCCTGATCCTCTGCAGGGAGAGGCCACCCACCTTGGAGATCTTCACGCCAGCGAGAGTTTTCTGGCGGTCTGTCGGCTTCCTGGGTGGTGTTGAAGCAAGGGAAGGAGGGAGATCCGGAGCACACATCAACAGCGCAGGCTAGCGAGCACAGAACAACGGCTCTGGGAGAGCCACCCCCAGGCTTGGCACAAGCAGTTCAGCAAGCCCCGCCGGCAACACATCATCATCTGCATGTTTACGAGCCCGTGGAGAGGTCGGGGTTCGCTGCAGGGGGCCACTGCTGAGGAGGGGTGGTGTAGGAGATGCCTCAAAGCCGGGAGGGCGTACTGGCGAGACGTGGAGGAGGGGGCTCAACATGGAGACCGGCGAGCAAAGCTCAATAAGTGCTGGACTCCTCTCTTGAATGGCCTCTGTAGCAGCCCTAGCCTCGTCACGCTTGGAGGGGGGTGGTGAGCAGAGCACGGACGTGGGGGAGAGGGGCGGCGAAGCCGGAGGAGTGCGGGCGTGTAACACCCTCGATGCGACTATAGCTCCCACGTGTCGAGGCACGACTTAGAGACATAATCGCATTGAAGGCACATGTCGCAAGTTAGGCAATCTTCACAAACATCCCATTTAATGTAATAATAAAAGGGGAGATAACATAGTTGGCTTACACTCGCCACGTCAATCAAGAACATAAATAACATTACATCATCCAAACACTCATGGCCCGACTACGGCGCCAAAATAAAAGAGAACCCAACATGCGACACGGTCCCAATCACCCCCAACTGGGCAGCACTACTGATCATCGGGAAAGGAAACATAGTACCGTTGAGAGTCTTCGTCGAACTCCCACTTGAGCTCATACGCGTCTCCTGGAGTGGAATCATCGGGCCCTGCATCTGGTGTAATAGTAATCTGTGAGCCACAGGGACTCAGCAATCTCGTACCCTCGCGATCAAGACTATTTAAGCTTATAGGTGAGGCAAGGTAAAGTATATGAGTGGAGCTGCAGCAAGCGACTAGCAAGTATGATGGCTAACTTATTCGCAAAGGAGAGCGAGGAGAGGAGGCAAAGCACGAGCGAGAAGCTAGAGAACAACCTGCGCAAACATTACTCCAACACCGTGTCCACTTCCCGGACTCCGCCGAGAAGAGGCCATCACGGTAACACACTCAGTTGATTCATTTTAACTAATTAAGGTTCAAGTTATCTACAACCGGACATTAACAAATTCCCATCTGCCCATAACCGCGGGCACGGCTTTCGAAAGTTCAATCCCTGCAAGGGAGTCCCAATTTAGCCCATGACAAGCTCTCACGGTCAACGAAGGAATAGACCTCCTCCCAAGACGTTCCGATCAGACTCGGTATCTCGGTAACTCAAGACACTTCGACAGGTTAAAACAAGACCAGCAACACCGCCCGAATGTGCCGACAAATCCCGATAGGAGATGCACATATCTCTTTCTCAGGGCACACTCAGATTGTCTAAACTTCCGGTAGGCCAGCCCAGAGTTGCCCCTGGTAGCCACCGGCGGCTGACAGTTTGGACCAACACTCAGAGGAGCACTGGCCCGGGGGGGTTAAAATAAGATGACCCTTGAGTCTGCAGAACCCAATGGAAAGAAAAGGCTAGGTGGCAAATGGTAAAACCAAGGTTGGGCATTGCTGGAAAAGCTTTAATCAAGGCAAACTATCAAGGGGTTCCCATTATAACCCAACCGCGTGAGGAACGCAAAATCTGGGAACATAACACCGATATGACGGAAACTAGGGCGGCAAGAGTGGAACAAAACACTAGGCGAGAGGCCGAGCCTTCCACCCTTTACCAAGTATATAGATGCATTAAGATAACACGGCAATATAATGATATCCCAACAAGTAACTAAAAGATGTTCCAACAAGGAACGGCCTCCAATCTTCACCTGCAACTAGCAACGCTATAAGAGGGGCTGAGCAAAGCGGTAACATAGCCAATCAACGGTTTGCTAGGACAATGGTGGGTTAGAGGTTTGACATGGCAATTTGGGAGGCTTTCAAGCAAGTGGTAGGCATCGTAGCAATGGCATAGCAAAAGAGCGAGCAAACTAGCATAGCAAAGATAGTAGTGATTTCGAGGGTATGATCATCTTGCCTGCAAAGCTGTCAGAGTTGACTGGATCCTCAAAAGCAAACTCAACGGGCTCCTCGTTAGCGAACTCGTCTCCCGGCTCTACCCAAACAAGACAAACAAGCAACAAGGACACAATCAACCACGTGCAAGGATCAAGCGATATGATGCAATGATGATATGCTATGCGGGATGCGATGCGGGATGCAAAATGCAAGATATGACAGGAAATGCATGAACCTGGCCTCAACTTGGGAATCCAAGTGTGCCACTGGAAAGATGAGATGAAATCGCTTGAAAACGATATAAAGAACGCCGGAATCGGAGTTACGGTTTGGAAATGGCAAGCGATTCCAAAAATGACACCGGTCTGCGATTTACAGCAAGTAGGCATCTAAATGCAATGAGATGAACATGCCACAGCCACCAAACAAGACAACAAAATACATGACAGGGATGCACACAAGATGCTTAACAAAAGTCTAGCATTGAGCTACAGCCAATTCATCCATTAACAGGTTCAAAAAAGTATGGCAAAAACGCAAATGCAAAACAGATTTCAGACTTAGTGAAATTAACACTTGTCTGAAATTTCAGATCATATAGCCCTCTTCGGAGCAACAAAATAACATGCTACAGGACCTGAACATGACAAAGAAAGACATGGAATGGAGCTACTAAACAAGCTTAACAAAAGTCCCTTAGTGACCTTGAGCCAAAAGGGATCACAAAATATACTAACAAGCACACGAACATAGCAAAAACATAATCAGTTTTCAGACTTAGTGAAAACTGGGACATGCTGAAACATAACTCACGAAGGCATGTTTACGAGCTCGATGCACTCACCTCGGTGCAAGTCATGGCAAGACAAGTATACATCCATAAAGAAGGCACAAAATACAAGCTAGACATGGCAAGAACAATGGCATAGCATGCACGGATCAACTACAATAGCATCGGCAAAATCACAAACAAGTTGACGATCTGCCCAGATTCACAACGAAGCAAAAGTAGAGCTCGATTGACTCAAGCTAGGGTGCTCCATAATTGCAAACAAAGACATGGATGGATAGAGCACTACAAGATTAACAAAACTCCCTTAATGATCATCCTCAAAAGAGGCACGGATCACTAGGAAACAATATGAACATATGGCATCATGAACTAAATAATCCCAGACTTAGTGAAAACTACCAAGTCCCTGAAAACAGATTTACCGGGTGCCTCACTTTGCAATCTTGCACAAGTCACCACACACATCATAAAAATGCATGGGTTGCACCTCTGGAAAGATAACAAAATCCTTAACAAAACATATGTAGGACTCACAGGCATATCATGCACACAATAATCATGGCAAAAATGACAAAAGTCTAAGATGAACTAGCAGATCTGACAATTAACTCACGAAGCCTCCTTCTAACAGCATTTCGGGCATCAAGATGCACTCAAATGAAAATGATGCAATGGAATGAAATGATGTACTCATCGAGATGAACATTTTGATATGCTATATGCCCAAAACGGAGCTACGGATGCGGAGATATAGCATGATGAAGATTGCATAAAAATTAGGGTTCGGAGGAAAAAGTCAACCCTTGTCCCAGATCCAGATCTGGATCGAGTCCGGGTACTGTAGCGGCGCGCGGCCCGAGGATCGCCGGAGAGGGGCTGAGCTCGCCGGAGTTGGACTTGGCGCGGGGAGAGGCTCGCCGGCCGGATCCGGGCAGTGAGGCGGCGAGCGGCGTGGGGGCGGCGTCCGGCGGCGAGGGAGAGGAGGCGGCGGCCGCGGGCGACGGACGGTGCGGGGAGGTCGGCGAGGAGCTCCGGCGGCTCGGGCGGCCGGAGATGGCCGGTGAAGGCGGCGCGGCGGTCGGAGGCAACCGGCCCCGAGGAAGAGGCGGCGGGCGCTCGGGCGCAGGCGCGGGGGAAGATGGGCCTCGGGGGCCCGGTTTGGGCCTCCCGGACCGGCGGCGGAGAGGAGACCGGCAGGCACGTGGCGGATCGCGGTAGGCGGCGCTGGATCCGAACACGTCCGGCTCGGCGCGGACGTTGTCCGGCGGCGGCGGAGATCTTTTTTTTAGGGTTAGGGGGCAGAAGAACCGTGGATTTTCGAGGGGGGTGTATATATAGGCATAGGAGGAGCTAGGGGAGTCCAAATGAGGTGTGGTTTTCGGCCACGCGATCGTGATCGAACGCTCTAGATGATGGAGCAGAGTTTGGTGGGTTTTGGGCCAAATTGGAGGGGTGTTGGGCTGCAACACACACGAGACCTTTTCGGTCTCTCGGTTAACCGTTGGAGTATCAAACGAAGTCCAAATGGTACGAAACTTGACAGGCGGTCTACCGGTAATAAACCAAGGCCGCATGACAAGTCTTGGTCCAATCCGAAAATGTTTAATCCCCACACACGAAAGAAAGCTAGAATTGGCCATCGGAGGAGAACGAAGCGCCGGAATGCAAAACGGACAACGGGGAAAATGCTCGAATGCATGAGACGAACACGTATGCAAATACAATGCACATGATGACATGATATGAGATGCATGACAAAGACAACAACACACGGAGACAAAAACCCGAACCCGAGAAATAAATATAACTTAACGCCGGAAACGGCAAGAGTTGGAGTACAAATTGGGAAAGTTATATCCGGGGTGTTACAGGGCGTCCCTTGAGTCCCGCCTGGCACTGCCAGGGCGCGCGTGCCTAGACGGGCTGCGACCACGAGCCTCCACAGGAGCAGCCAGAGCCGTGGCTGGAGGGGCTCGACCCATCTCCAGGGCGCTAGCCTCGGGGTCGCAGTCGGCGCCGGAGCCCAAGAGGATAGGGGCGCCGGCCGGCAGGGGCGCCGGCGATGCAGCACGCCTACGGCCGTCGCGGTTGCCGCGGTGGTCAACCCTGCTTCCCCTGTCTTGGTCATGCCGTCGATCGTCGCGAGGCGCACGGGAAAGGCTCCTGTGGGGACGTGCACCGCTGTCTTGACCTCCCCTGGACGCGTCGCGCCCGTCGCGGCGACGACCGCGATCACCATCTTCATCTCGGTCGCGCCGATCCTGACGCACGGGACGGGAGACGCGCTCACGCCTGTCGCGAGCTTTGGCCTCGCCATCCACGATGTTGTAGCGCCACGTGAATGGCTTGGAGACCAGCCTGCCTGAGGAGGGATCCTCATGGATGTCGAGGTGTACGAGGACCCGATGCTCGAGTCCTTTCCTGCCGTAGATCGGAGCACCCCCGTTGCGAGCGGGAAGGGTCATACCTGCGTTATACTCCCTCCTTTCCGGTTTATAAGGCTCAATTCAAAAATCTCATCAACCAAGGTAGATGATGAGTGGTGAAATATTTTTGTAGTTTGCAAAAGCACCCAATTAATGCTCTTGTTTTCCTCAAAAAATTATGTTTACGAATGCATTAATTGCAATGCATGCATGCATAAAATGCATGCATTGGTCAGTTTTCTCTTAATTGCATGCAATGATTTAATGCACCTTGAAGTCTGAAAATGTGATGGGGAACAACCAAATTGAGCCTTATAAAATGGAAAAACTAAAATTTTGAGATAAGCCCTATATATATATATATCGCGCTATTCGTCACCCTGGGTTTCCTAAATATCTAATACATACCAACTTGTATATACTCAATATTTTTTTGAACCATTATATTTCATTTTTGTTTCCTAACTATCTAATATGGGTATCGAATACCTACTAATGAAATTATTTACATACCTGGTATGTATATATCCAATAATTTATTTTCTAACTATCTAATACTTGTATCTGGTACCTACTGACGATGTACATACGCGGGTACGTATATTCCAGACTGCATAAAATATGGCTACATAGATACCCTGCTATGTAAAATATACCCAATGAACTCCTAGTATACCTTCGTAACAAAAAAAACTCCTAATGTATCCACATACTTTATATGACATGCTTACATAAATCTTCTAGTATATACCCAACGTACTTAAATAAAACAGTATACCCAATGTGTCTGCACACGTATATACCCGGCTATATGAAAAAGTGTAGAAAACTGTTGTAGGTTTCCTGTCAACGTATATATACAGTAAAATATGGCTACATATATACCCGACTACATGAATTATGGCATGCATAGGTATTTGAATAACCGGGGTACAAATCTCACATCTGGGGTATGAAGAGAAGTATGATTGGTACGCACATACCCAAAAAAATATCCATTTTGGAAAAAGCTTGAAGACGTTCATGTGTATTTTCCCATGGAGACAAAAGATAACCATACCTTCTGTTCCCAAGACAATCATATACGTATGTATCTAATTATGTATATGACTTCCTATATTTATGTAAAAAGAAAGAAGTGCACGTATAAGAAATAAAGTTGGACACGTACCATGCAGCATGCATGGTCTTAATGGACCATTAATTGTTGTTTTTTTTCTCTATCTTGTTTAATCTAGGCATTAAGTGTAATCGAACAGTTATATATATATATATATATATATATATATATATATATATATATATATAGGACGCTAGTTTGGGACACCTAGGTGCCCAAGCACCTTGCCTACAAACCGTTCGATTACATTGTGTTTCTCTCTTATATATATATATATGTTTCTCTATATATATATATATATATATCAAACCTATTGTGTTTCTCTCTAGAGGTGGCAATCTAAGCCACATGGTCTGTTTGGAATCTGGTCCCCTTTCTTTCCCTCTAAACATTTTTCTCATTTTGTGTGTGTGAAATTTATTTCCTCATTGAGATAAAGCTGGACCACTTTTACATATGCTTGGACACTAGGCCCAGCAGGTAGGCCGCATGCCTCCTGCACCGCGCCAGTCGTCGGGCCGCGAGCGAAGAGTTCCCAGCCCACGAAAGGTTCCATGCGCAGGAAAGGTTCGTGCTTTTTTTTCCTCGCTGGTTTTTTGGTTCTTTGCATATCAGCCGTAGTCACCCGTGCATGCAGCCCAGCCGTCCACACATCTCACCCTTCTCCCCTGGGCCCCCGCGTCGTCCACCCCTGGCTACTTGAGGGGTGAAGACCTAGCAGCGCCACTTTCTCCTCCCCCTCCCTCCCCTGACCCACCGCCGCCGGAGGCGTCGGCCGACGAAGCTTGTCTGTCTCCGGGGATGGAGACGGCGGGGCGTCTTTCTACCTGGCGGGAAGCGGCGGGGTTGCTTCTCCGACTAGCGCGTGTGGAGGTGGTGGCGGCGACGCATGTTGCTCCGGCATGGTGCCATGCGGCGCACGGCCGTGCTCGAGGCCGTGGTGCACAACGCTGGTGTGAGCGCTGTTGGCCACTGGATGGGGCGGAGGTCCCCCGCGTGGTCTGCTGGATCTCGCGCCGGCGGGGCGGTTGCCGTGGTGGAGAGCATGGGGCGCTGGCACGACTGTGCTAGGGGCTGTGGCATGCTGCACTGGTGTGCGCGGGGTTGGTAGCTGACTTGGGCAGCGGCCTCCCGAGTGGCCTGCTGGTGCTAGTGGGTCTTCCCCCTATCTTTCTGCCTATCTGATGCCGAGATGGCCGGTGGTTTCGACCAGTGGTTCATTTCTACGGGTTGCGTGGTGCAGGTCTCCATGTCAGGCAGGCGGGCTGCAGATGTTTCCTCTCCTGTCGGTCCTCTTGATGTGCTCCGGCCAGATGCCGTGCTGGGGGTGTGGCTGTTATTCCTCTTCCTTATGCGGCAGCGCCGGCGAAAGGACGACGTGGTGCTGGACAGACTCCCTTCCCCTTCCTCCTCTGTGGATATTTCTTTCCTTTCTTCCTTACTGATTTCAACAGTTTTCATGGGTGTGCTTATACTAAACAAAATTAACATTGTGGGTGTGCCGCTGGCTGTTGGTATTGATAAAAGAAACTGATGCTCATATATGTGCGGGGACATAGTTTGTTGAGTAAGATCAGCTAATTCTTCCAACGCTGTCTACCTCATAAAAGAAGTGGTGAGCTTTTCCTTCCCGTGTTATATCCTTCTAGGTCTTGCTCTTGCAGATCCTTGCAATTTTTTATTTCTGTTTCATGAGGGAAGAGAGAGATTTCTTTGATTCAGTGAATTTAAGAGTAAGAAGGGGAAGAGAGGTTGAAAGGTTTTGGTATTGAATGCCTCCGTGGCCTTTCAGCAGGAGCAGTTCATGCTTTTCTGTTTGTGTAGTTACTTTGATATTTCTTCTGATTTATTTGGCTTCAGAACAAGTTTTTTTTAGGGGAACGTTTCAGAACAACTTCCTTCCTACATATCTCTCACCAACAAGCTGAGATTATATTTGCAGGCTATATGCATGAGAAATAAAAGAACATGATGTACCAAAGAACTTCACAGGCGAGAAATGTGGTGAATTTATCAAAGCACCTTTTTTATTCGTGGTGACATCTAGCCAATGATGGGTGTGCAGCTGAAGGCCCTGTTGTTTTCTCTTGCTTTTTTTGATTATATATTTTGGTTTTGTACTCCTTTGATCGACAAGTGGGATGGTACGTTTGATGGGTGTGCAGGTGAAGACCCTATTGGATTGGCTTGATTAGGAAATGTTGTTTGCCTTGCTGAATTTTGTTCAGTTAGTCAAAGAACCATGTACCTTGCCTTGCCGACAACGTAGTATAATTTGTGAAGTTTTTACCAATGTAAAGAGCGACTCAGAGAGCACGTCGTGCTCATGCTTATCGCTTCTCCCGATACCATTTTGTTTCTCAACGTGATAATGTGTAGTGGACCAAGTACATCGGGTACCCACAATGAGTGGAAGTCAAAGTCTTATCTCCCGGTGCGAGCAGTGGCCCTCCAACTTTCTAGTTTGCAGAATTCCAGGCAGCCTCTGTTTGGCAACGGCATCATTGTATGTGCGGGACGTAAACAGTGCATGTGAGTAGAGAAAAGAATAGAGTAAACCATCAGCTGGCTCAGATGGGATGTACTCTGCCCCCATTTGTGCAATTATATATAGCCATCAGCTGTTCGGTTATGTAATGTACTACCTGATGAAATTGGCCATTTGTGCAATTATATATAGCACACAACTTTCGGAAAGGCCCCACATGTTTACCGTTTATTACAGACACTTGCCTTTTATTGTGCTGCCAAGACCATTATTATTAGTATGGTGGATTATTCATACGCCCTAAGTGAGTACTCAGATCAGTATTCCCATCATCCCAAAATAAGTTTCTTGTCCCAAAGAGAGTACTGTTTGGGATGAGATTGTCATGTGTGATAACATTTTGGGATGAGATCGTCATATGTGTGGTGGAGAATGCTGGTTGTTCTCTGGCTATATGCACAGTACTACTTGTACCAAAGAAAATACTGTTTGGATTTATCCTTGGGTATTATGTACTCAATCCGTTTTAAAATAGATGACTCAATTTTATATTAAAGTTATTATAAAGTTGAGTCATATATTTTGGAACGGAGAGAGTAGTAGTTACGTGGTTTGAAACTTCTTTATCCAATATAAGAGCAAATACAATTGGATATAGCAAATTTCGCTCCCAATACATCCACGTACACCTCTAGACGCGCCTGAGGAGAGGGACCGGTCACCCCTCAAAGGCACGCGCCCACAGCTGGGTATCTAAAATCGGACACCCAAATCTATGTTATCTATGCAACATGATGGACCAAACTACATAGAGAAATGAAAGAAAGTAACAAACGGACATAGATCAATGAATTGCATAGGGGAATATATACATTGCAGTTCACTGGACCAAAATACAAATAGTTCATCGGCGGACGGTTTACGATCTAAACTTAAATAACTAAACGATGACGGAGGAAATTACCATTTCCCCGTCGGCCCATCCCCGTTGTTATAATGACACAAACTTTTATTTTTCATTGTGCAAACCTTTTCACGATTGGATGTGCGCATTCTTTTTATTGTACTTGACACCTTCAATATTCTAGAAAGTGAGTTAGGGGACCTGGCTACACAAGAGCGACCGAACCCTAGCCCCACCAGCACGCCCCTCCCAACCGCCACCCGAGGCACTCACTGGTGCTGCTGCGTGTCTGCCGGTGAAGCTGGTGTTGAGGCTTCGTATGCCAGGGCGGCGGCCCTAATTGGTGAGGGCGGCATCGATCTTGTCCGACAGATGGCATCTGAGCTGACACTTTTCTCCATGCAGCCCGATTCCTTAGACGATGAGCATGACAATTTGATGACAGGTGTGATAGAATAATGCCGAGCAAAACTAAGGTACGGTTGTAACTTTCTTTCTCTGTACTCATCTTCTCAGAGGAAAGTGTGTAATAGACATTTTTTTAACTTCTATTGGGAAACAAATGAGACTGCCCATGACATGATTTTGTCTTCCACTTGTTTTTGCATATAAAAACAACACGAGCACGTGTCCCTCTACCAGTTAATCATGGGCCAAAAATCCTTTGCTCTATAGGTGCTACTCTCAGAGACCATCGAACATACTCTGTGTTACTCATTCTTTGACTTTTTGAAAAAAATACACAGTGGGTCTCGGGGCACAATGTATCTGATTTGGAAAAAAGTAGAAATTGTAAAAAAAAGTCAAAAATTCCAGAAACGTTTTGAAAATAAACTTAATCTAATTTTATACTCGTATAAAAAGTTTTATAGAAGGAATATCCTTCATCGGCTTTAGGGCCAAAAACACAAAATAACAGTTACAAAATGTGTGAATAGTAACATTTATATCGTGTCGATTTTGTTTTTTTCTTTCACCCAGAATACCATGAAAGTTATTTTATCAAGATAATTATCACTAGTATCTTTTACACCTCATGCCCTGTTATTAATCCACCGTGCTATATGTATTGTTCTCCAAACACAAGAAGTTATCGATGTCAGCATTTCATGTGTATTTTTGGGGAGTTGTGGCAGAAAGGATTTTTCAGCATATCACTTATTGCATACGCACAAGTCAAAGGCTGCTACGCGTCACAAACCAGCTCTCGCGCTGCTCGTTTTGCCATTTCACGCACAAGCTCAAAGCCTACAGGCTTCATGTAGCTCCTCTGCTTTTTAGTACGTCTCCTGCGTATTATCTTTCAAAACCAATCATAAATCCATTGATTGTTAGTATGTTTATAACCCGAGTAATACTCAGTGAGGTGTGACAATATTTGTTAGCAGGAATAAAAAATATAGTCTCTTGTCGTTTATGCTTTCCCTCTAATCGGTCTAGTAGCAGGTGATGGGTACATACTTGAACATGCATGGATGAATCAATCTTTAAACGGGCCAATCAGGGGCCAGTGCATGGATCATGTGTGTTGTGCATGTGTATGTCTCGTCTGCTAGTCAATCATGACGTCCAAAGGCCTCCAGTTTGCTCCAAAGAGAGTATGTTCTAAGCACTGGTCGTTTGAAAAGACCATCTGATTTCTTAATGACGATGCCTGAAAAACCATCTTCAACCTTAACAATACTCATGAAAATGCTTCCCCTTGAATTACTTCCATGACCATCTCACATAACTCCCACTGAAGCTACTAAGTGAGTGTAATTAGTATTTGATAAGAGGCAACTATATGTAGCGGACGATGTGGGGCTTATCGACGGTGGAGGCGAGGCCAGCGGCGGCGTCGGGGTTCGACGCGCCGTCCATGGCGAGCGGGCGGGGGAGTGAGCGGGCGGGAGGGATTTGGGAAAGGGGGTGAAATGGGGCTAGATGTGCCACCGACTGGCAGGCCATTGGGAGGAGAAGGGTGGACGTCGCGCGCATTCGCTCCGACGCAAACCCGGCTCAAATTTGGGCTTGAAACGGGTGTCGTGTAGACAAAACACGGACACTCGTCCGTTTGCTTCCGTGTGTTGGCCCGTCATTTTCATCCCTTTCTATCCAAACGGACACTCGCGGACAGTTTGCGTCAACGCGTTGGAGTTGCTCTAAGAACCGTCGTGGTTCCTGGCCTCAGCCTTGCATGAGACGTGTTGATGCAGGAAACTATATGGATGCTGAAGACTGAAGACACCAGATCCACCACACTCGCACCTGTCTGCTCTGACCCATGAGGCCGAATTAGCGTGGTCCCGGGCCTTCGAGCCAGGCTGCCGGGGCTTCATCGCCCCCTCCCTCACCACCACATGCAAAGAACCTCCACACACCAGCGGCGCCCGAAGCCATCGTCGGAGCTGCCAAATCCAATGCAGACGCATCGCGTCGGACCTCCGCATGCAAGACCACTGCGCTCGCCGAACCACCACAACTCCCTGCGTGTCTGCTTGAGCACGAGCCCCTTGCAGAATCGATCGACCTGCACCACCCAGACGAGAGAAGGCGGTTAGGGTTCCCTCCCAGACCACCTGCGGGAGCAACACACTCAGTTGCACGTATCTTTTTATTTTGCAAAATCATTTGCACATATCTTGACTTGCTCATTGTGAAAGAAACCCCATAAGCGTGCAACCATCAGCTCGTATACTTTGCTGAAACACTAACGGATTTTCTAAATGATTGCAAGCAAGCTGGGAAAAATGATTAGTTTCTTGTATCATTATGTGAAATATTCCTTCCGTAAACTAATATAAGAGTGTTTAGATTACTATGTTAATGATCTAAACACTTTTATATTAGTTTACATAGAGAGTACTTGTTAAATAACGAGGTACAAAGAGTTAAGGTGCACTGTCCGAATTTCATTTTTTCTGTTTAATATAATGTGTTTGGTAAAACAAAATCTGGACCCATGCATCAAGTGTGGCCTACCATTGCAAAATAGTAGAGACCTGTGACTACACCTGTGTACGGAATGTCAAACTGAACGGCATGTGACCTACTTCCTCGAATCCTGGGATCGTAGGTTGTCTAGGTATTTTGTCAGCGCTCCTTTCCACGTCTGTCTATAGCTAAGCACACATTATCTCCACATTTCTCTATAGCTAACCAGGAAATAGAAACAGATGTACGTACATGCAGTTAGGGTCCATATGCCACCGTTGGCTATCGTCGCCATTCTTGCATGTGTTTAAAGGGAAAATTACGTCCAGACGTGTAGAAAGAGAGTAAGTACTTCCTCCGATCCTTTTTAGTTCGCATATTAAATTTGTCTGAAGTCAAGCCTCGTAAAATTTGACCAACTTTATAGAAAAAATATCAATATTCACAATGTGAAATCAATACTAGTAGATGCATCATGACTTAGAGTTTCATGTTGTATAACTTTATCATGGTAGATGTTGATATTTTTTCATATAAATATGGTCAAACTTTGTAAAGTTTGACTTCAGACAATTTTTATATGTAGAGTAAAAAGGACCGGAGGGAGTAATCAAGGAGCACAATAAAGATAATATTTACTTGGCCTGGTGCATCGCGAGGCACCTACAGCCAGCTCCAAACCATTGCACTGAAGGTACTGAAACTTTGGGTGAAAGATGCAAGCTAGATGTACAGAGAAGAAGTTTTTCGGTAATCCACTTCTGAGCCCAGGCTCAGCCACACCTGCGCTGACGAAAAAATTCAAAAGAAATACTAAAATAATTCAAAAAAATCCAAATTTTTTTTGGGTGATAGATAATTTGCTGCATGAGGTTCGCTTCAATTTTCAAATCATTTAAACATCTGGGCAGCTCTTGACAAAAAAGACAAATTCGGGGTCCGTAAAAATGTTAACTGTTCATGCACTGTTCTGACCCGATTTGTCTTTTTAGCTCAGAGCAGCTCAGATGTCCAAATGATCTAAAAATTATAGCGAACCTGACGCATCAAGTTACCTACCACACCAAAAAAATTGGAATTTTTAAATTTTTTTAGTATTTTTTTTATTTTTTTCCTGAACGGGTGCAGATGAGCATGGGCACCGAAACGCCGCACTCTTCTTATAACGCGTTCACATAGCACAATAACCTCCCGCAGATTAGATTTATTAGATGCCAGTGCGTCAATAGACGGATTGAATGAATGCATGTTAACTATCAATACGTTGGGTTCCATTATATGCGGCAGGACTGCTTGCACTTTTCATACTAAATGAACAAAGAAACCATGATGTGTAATGCAATTTGAAGCTGGCAGGTTTACTTGTCCAAAATACTCTAGATTTATTAGAGATATCATTTTTGTTGCATTAGATGATTACTTTTAGGCTCAAACTCCTAGTTTTTCATGTAATGTAATGCATGTAGATTATGACTGAGTTTATTGCCCGTAATGGAAGGAACGTTTGCAAACATCCAATGCCTGATGCATTCATATAATGCAAAAGGTGTCGAACCCTTTGGGAGTAAAACTTACTAAAAATAAACCGAGATGTATGGAACCTTTCACTGCTAGCTAAGCAACAAAACCTACACCATAGGCCTTCTCTAAATAGGGCATGCCCCACCCCACCCCCCCACACACACACACATGCTTTCCTCTTCTATAAATGTGAACTCCAATAATGTAATAATTCGGAACCTTATCCAACTAGAAGTTCGGATCTTGATGTAAATGAAGGGTTCCGATAGCACCCTCTGCTGCTAGTGATGGTAGGAAAGCTGTTCCCTATATGTGTGTGTGTGTGTGTGTGTGTGTGTGTGTGTGTGTGTGTGTCTCTTGTTAGTACTCCTAGCCATGTGTCTCTTGTTGGTACTCCTAGGAGTACATACTCCTAGCCATGTGTCTCTTGTTGAATTTTCCTAGCATCATATCCATTTAAATTTTGATTTAAATAATAATAGTAAAAAGGCTAGGTTGTTGGCGCTCCGATTTTCTAGTCATTTTATTTGCTAATTCAACCACCTCTGAGCTTATCCGTTTCTACACCAGTTGCATCGACATCTAATGGCGGCGGCCGCTCGCACGGCCGCACGGGCCACATCACCGGCTTCCAGAAGGAGATCCCTCGACAGTGGCCTGCATGGAAGCAGACCAGCGGCGCACTGCTAGGATCAAGTGAGGAAAATGTTTGTCGGCGGCTACTTGCACATCTAGATACGTCGTGATTTTCTTCTGTCTTTGGTAGAGGTTCTAGTTTCTTCCCGTGTGAAAACTGACATGATGAAACCCCCAACAGGAGAGCCAACAGACTAGAGAGCAGAGATGATGTGCGGATTTTATCAATATTTCCATCTAATTCTAACAGCTGCGTGTGATAATGGACCGTATGGACTTGTATTCTACAACGGAGCTACACAAGCGATGTCGGCCGTCGACGCCCCACGGCTCAAAGCATGATGAAGCAGCAAGGGCAGGAAAGCCGCAGCATCTGCCGTGATGGTAGCACGTGGCCACAACTCCCATAGTGCCCAGCTCCTCTGAATGGACGTCAGATCAGAGATGCTACTACAAATATAATTCATGAGTTGATTGCTTGTTACTTCATGCATCTTCAACTGATGGCGTTTCTTGAAGCATTTGTCTCCTAATTATTTTGTCTACATGTACGGAAGATGCAGAGTGAAGTACTAATCTATGATCATTTGTTTGCTACGTAACTATGCTCCTGATCTAAATACTAAAGTTGTATACGTTGTATCAACTCACCTGATCTAAAATATTGTACTGCTACTTTGTGCTTTCTAAAATATGTTGTATGTACTCCCTTGTTTTCTAACAAATGTAGTATATACTCCTTTGTTTTCTATCAAATGTAGTATATAGTTGCCTTGGAGCATATATTCTGATGAAGTATATACTTATTTTCATTACAGGCAATTCATGCTGCTTCCGAAGGAAAAAAAAACAGTATATACTTCCTCTTTGGAACTTAAACAGTATATAGTCCATAAAAATTAAGCAGTATATACCCTGTAAACGCAATACACAATCCTTCAAATAAAAAGTATATTCTCCAGAAAAAACAGTATATACCACCCATAAAAAGCCTTGGCGTACTTCTTAAAATTAAAGTATGTACTCAAAGAAAAAATCAGTATGTACTCCTTAAAACAACGCAGTATATACTCCTTGGAATCAGTATATGCTCCTTTAAAAAGCAGTATATACCCCATAAAAATATATAGTCTTCTTCAAACTTCTGTGTGATAAGCGTCTTCATGGATATACTACTCCATTTCATCCAACAACGTAGACATCACGCATTATACTACCAGTAAATCATATGCCGATTCGTGATTAATAATTAAATAGTACTGCACACACGCTCCCATGATTCTAGTCAAGTAGTTCCATGCATGGCTGCATGCACGCATGGTCACATAACCAATTTAGTTGCATGCAAGCGGTTAGTTTGCTACCGGATTGGATCAACCCAAAAGTATCCGTTAAGAGGTGGGAGTATATGTACTCTTGGGAGTACAGAAAAGGTGTCCGGACTCCTTTTTTATACTCCCAAGAGTATGTACTCAATTAGCATGCATAACTACTTCCTACGAGTGGGCATCCAGCCGCTAGCTTTAATTAAATAATTAGGAAATTTGGTACGTAACTTGCACTCCTCAGCTAGCTAGCGTACATCTTGGACATTTTTGTTAAAAATGAGTGTACATTATAAGTACATGTGTACGAGTTATAGTTCATTAACAATTTACGAGTAGGTATACCTAAAGTAAGAAAAAAGATTATGAAGGTATAGCTTAAGCAATTTCCATTTTCATGGACTAGATAATAGCCATTCTTAAAGTGTAGACTGCACTTTTCTAAGGATTCGATAAGCTGCAAAAAAATTCTAGGAGTATATACTAACGTTTCTTCTTCAATGGATTTTTCTGACATTATTTTGAAGGAGTAGATAGTGCATTTTTATAAGGAGTATATGCTGATTCTATATACTGCAATTTTTTCTAGGAGTATATACTGATGTTTCTTCTTCAAGTGAATTTTCTCACTTCATTTTGAAGGAGTATATAGTGCATTTTATAAGGAGTATATACTGATTCTATATACTGCATTTTTTTCTAGGAGTATATACTAATGTTTCTTCTTCAAGGGAATTTTCTGACTGTATTATGAAGGACTATATAGTGCAATTTTATTAGGAGTATATGCTAATTCTATATACTGCATTTTTTTTTCTAGGAGTATATACTAACGTTTCTTCTTCAAGGAAATTTTCTGACTTTATTTTGAAGGAGTGTATAGTGCATTTTTATAAGGAGTATATGCTGACCTTTTAAAGGAGCACATACTGGTTTTTTAAGCAGTATATACTGACAGTTTTTTTGAATAAAAATCAATTTTCAGGTTTGAGTGGGAAATTTTGAGAAACAATAGTAGGTAGGTCTCTCAATAAATTTTAGGGAAGCAATATATAGTAAGGGATTCCGTAAGAAAGGCTTTAAATTTGTTGCTAAGTGTGGTGGAACTTACTTATTGTGCCATACTGGACTAGCGGGTGGTGGTTGAAGCTGAAGACTTTTGTCAGGTTCTGCATACCGGGGTGCTGCACTAGCAGGTTCCAGTCACTAAAGTTCTTCAGCGTGTTGAAGTTGTTAACAGTCATCTTCACACGCCAGTACTCCCGGTAGCTCTTCTTGATGTGCCAGTGCACCTGGATTGGGCACATGTGCCCAGTGCATGGACAGCAGGCTCGGCCTTGGGTCCCTTGCACTGCGGCGCCATGGAAGTCACTGGGCAGGCGCCGCAGATGCAACGCTGACACTCCACGATCACGCTACTGTAGAACGCGGAGAGCGACACGCAGCAAGACTTCCGTGGGGCCGCCACTGTCTGTGAGTAGAAGCACAAGACCTGCCAAGTCACTGCATGTCACACCTAATCAGCTGATGAGTGTGCCTAGGTGCTGGCTGGCGGGCCCAGCCAGCTGGCCTGCCAAGTGGAGGCGTGGGTGCGTTAAGGATGGCCGCCTGTGGCCGTGTGGAGGCATGCGTGTGTAGATCATTTTCTGTATCCAAACCTTCCTCTACAATCCTAACCCCCTTCTCCAAGCTCATCCCCCTTCCTCACCTGCTCCCTCTCACCTACTCTAGATCGCCGATCCCCTCTCCGATCAGGGGCGTTACATTGGTATTCAAAGCCAAAAAAAAATTCCCCCTCGCCGCCGCTGCACCTTCTGAAGCTTGGGAGGTGGATCGGTAACATCCACCGCGCACGGTGCGAGTCCGCTCGCCGGATCTCGCCCAAAATCCGTCGCGGGGTTCGATCCCCTTTCAGGCAGGAGCAATGCGCCCTCGAAGCCCTCCGTTGCGACGCGGCAAGTCCTGAAGCCATGGAGGAAGGGAACGCCCACATCGCGAAGATGCACGACTCCCTCCTCACCAAGCTCGACAAGCAAACCGCTCTCCGCGACAAGCAACTCGAGGCGCAGATCGCCTTCAACAACCAGATCTCGGCGGAGCTGCAGGGCCTCTCGCGGCAGCTCGATCTGACGCAGGCAGACATCGATGCGACCCGCAAGACTGTCGACGGCTCGACCTCACCAGCGGGCTCTGTCACCACGCTGGTACCACCACCACCACCACCGCCACCACCACCGCCTCCGCGCCATCAGCCCCCCCACGCGGAGCCCCATCGTCCCGCCTCTGCTCACGCTCGTCTGGGGGACAACCGACCACCACTCATTCCGGTTCCCCCTCTCAGTGCTGGGCGCTGCTCTGTACATCGAGGGGCAGGCGGCGCACTGGCTCCAGGCGTTTCGCCAGAGTCACCGCAACCTGACATGGGACATGTTCTGCGTCGCCGTGCTCGAAGAGTTTGGTGCGGACGAGTTCGAACTCACTATGCATCGTCTCCTTCAGCTACGGCAGACGGGCAGCGTCGCCGATTATCGCACGGCGTTTGATGAACTCATGTATCACCTTCTGGCGTTGGATCCCTCCATCAACAACAAGTTCTTCATCACACAGTTTTTGTTGGGACTGAAGGACGAGCTGGGCGCTGCGGTTCGTCTACAAGCCCCGTCGAGCATCACCCGCGCATCCGTGCTGGCGTGCATTCAGGAGGAAGAGCTGGGCACAACACGTCCACGGGGCCGACCAGTTCCTCCAGGGCGTCCTCCTCCACCAACAAACGCGGCTCAACCGCGCCAAGCGGCAGCCCCACGCGCTGTCGGCGACGAATTCGCTCGGGAGCGCCAGTTGCGGGATTACAGGCGCGCCAACAGCCTCTGCTTCAAGTGCGGCGACAAATACTCACGGGAGCACCGCTGCGCGCAACCGGCACAGTTGCTCACCATACACGTGGGGGAGCATGGGGAGGTTCTCTCCGACGACGCGATCCATGCTCTCCAGCTCTTGGACGAGCTCGCTCCACCAGATCGGCCTGCGGAGTGCTGCGTTCTGTCAGCCCAGGCGCTGGACGGCTCCGACTCGCCGAGCACTATTCGCCTGCGCGCCTTGGTCGGGAACCAAGTCATGCTGCTCCTCCTCGACTCGGGCAGCACCCACAGCTTCGTCAACAAGAGCTTCATCGACCGCATCGGCGCACAAACCCAACCTCTGCCGCCGGTGGAAGTACGGGTCGCCAACGGCGATCGCCTCACCTGTGATCGCATCGTACCCGACCTGAAGTGGTGGATGCAGGGGCACACCTTCTCGACACCAATGCGCGAGCTCGACATCGGCGCTTACGATGGCATCCTGGGCATGGACTGGCTGGCGCAGCACAGCCCCGTGACCTGCCACTGGCAAGACAAGTTCGTCTCATTCCTCCACGACGGCGAGCAAGTCACGCTGCGCGGCGTCAAACCCAAGGCCACCGAGACCCCAAGGCCACCGAGACCCTGACAGCGGTGGAGCCAGCAGAACTTCGCAAGTTGATCGCCGGCAACGAGGTTTGGGCAATGGCCATGGTGGATGCTTGTCCGCCCGTGCAGACCAAGCGCAAGTCACCGAGCCAGACCCCACTCGCCGACCTCCTCGACGAGTACACCGATGTCTTCGCCGCGCCCCAAGGACTGTCGCCGCACCGTCAGTACGACCAAGCCGTCACATTGGTGGAAGGGGCGATTCCGGCCAATACTCGCCCCTACCGCTACTCTCCCCTGCAGAAAGACGAGATCGAGCGGCAGGTCCGCGAGATGCTGGACTCGGGGATCATTACTCATAGCATGAGCCCCTACGCGGCACCGGTGCTGCTCGTCAAGAAGGACGGCACCTGGAGGTTTTGCGTCGACTACCGTCGGCTCAACGACGCGACGATCAAAAACAAGTTTCCCCTGCCGATCGTGGATGAACTGCGCGATGAACTGGCGGGCGCTACGGTCTTCTCCAAGCTTGATCTGCGGTCTGGCTATCACTAGATTTGAATGCGCGAAGAAGATGAGGCCAAGACGGCGTTCAAAACCCATCACGGCCATTTTCAGTTCCGCGTCATGCCGTTCGGCCTCACCAACGCACCGGCAACATTTCAGTGCCTGATGAATGCAATCTTCAGTAAGTACATTCGCAAGTTCGTCATCATTTTCCTTGACGATATTCTGGTCTTCAGTGAAACGATGGAGGAGCACCTGGAACATGTGCGCACGGTGCTGGAGTTGCTCCGGCAACACCAACTCTATGTCAAGGCCTCCAAGTGCGAGTTCGCCACCGACCACATCGACTACCTCGGGCATGTGATTTCACGCGAGGGCGTCGCCACCGATGCGGAGAAGACCCAAGCCATGGTGCAGTGGCCTACGCCAACGACGCCGACTGAACTTCGCGGTTTCCTCGGCCTTACAGGCTACTATCGCAAGTTTGTGCCGCACTACGGCATC